>NC_086268.1:5261033-5340515 GCF_021018805.1 Prinia subflava
CAAGGCCAGGCTGGACAGGGCTTGGAGCAGCCTGGGCTGGTGGAAGAAGTCCCTGCCCCTGGGAGGGAGGTGGAACTGGATGAGCTTTAAGGTTCCTTCCAACCCAAACCATTTTGGGATTCTGTGACAGTTAAAATTAAACCAAAATCCTGTCTGGGCCCAAACCAGGGATGTCAGCTGGGATCCATCCAGGGATGCTGGCCTGGAACCAGCCAAGGCCACTCGCAGAGCAAACTGAAGATGTAGCCAGGACCAAAGCAAAGCCACTGGCCTAAAGCAAAGCTCAACAACTCCCCATTTCCATCCAACTTTTTAAAAAATGCTAATTTTGATGTCTCCCAGGCTGCCAACAGCCTGGCAAGGTCCTGCACCTCTCCACAGCTCCGCCGGCGAGGCAGCAATGGGTTTTTTATGAACCTGACTGAACTAGCTGGGAAAAACAGAGACATTTTCTGGCACAGTTTGGATCACAAAAGGTCCAGCCGGCTCCTGGGGCTGTCTGCACGGTGCAGGGATGCCTGGAAGTCACCTCAACTCCCCCCAAGCCCACGGGCTATTTCTACCCATGGCGTGTTTTTTCCTGCTAAAATCATTTGTTGCTGCCATTTAACTCGTGACACAGCTTGAGCACATAAATTCTGTGGTATTTTTGGTCAAAAAATGCTTTTCATCGAAAATTTCTTGCAAAACACACTGCTAATAACTTCTGCACCCAGCACGGAGTTTGGTTGTTAAATGCTGATGCTTCTTTTCAAGGGATATTCAGCTTTCAACTAAGGTTTCCAGCAACCCCAAACCAACCAAAACCTGCCCAAAACTCTGTATTTCGCTCTTGAGTCATCAGAAAATCTCAAGATTTTTGTGTGGTTTGGGGAGTTTTTTGACACTGTCTGTATTGGTAAATCAGACATCCGAAGTGAAGAGTAATCCAGTCCCTACCCAGCTTCAAAAATAAAATTTTAAAAAAGCCTCATGATTTGAAATTTAGTTCCCTGCTTTTATTCTTCTGTATTTTAAAAACCAGGTGATTTTTCCTAGAAACATAAAATTTTTCACCACTCCCTTGGCACACCTGAGCTAGATTTAAGCCTCAGAAGTAACACTAGGAAAGAGAAAGCTGCAAAAAAATCGTGGATTTCCTGCAAACCCAATAGCAATGCAACAGCTGGAGGAAAAACCCAGTCCCCAACCACCCACCCCAATCACACCCAGTTTCCAAACTGGGCAGCAATTCATTCCTCTGTTCAGCTTTCAATACAAGGAACCCACATTACAACCTCTTTCTGGCCTGGGATGAAGATAAATTAAGATCTAAGCGTTGCTAAAGCCCCATTCAATGCTGCATCCTAAAAAAGTATTAATTGCAAAACGGTTTTCTAATTACTTTAAGAAGGATGCAGCTCTGGCAGGGTGAGATGTGATGCTCTGCAACCCCTCCAGCCTCTTTTTCCATGCATTTAAAGTGCTGGAATGTCACAGTCCAGCACTGGGGAAGTTTGGGCCACAGCTCTATGAGCTTCGTGCTTAATGAGGGGCGCCTAATTAAAATTGGGAAGCACTGACTTCGTCAGGAGACCCTGCACCAAGTCTGTCCTGGGTTTTTTTGGGAAGTGAGCATCCCTGGCCGTCTGGTCACTCATCCCAGCAAGGTCACGCCTGCAATAATTAAGGATTTTGGCTCATTGGGTTGCACCAGCCCGGCACCATCAAGGCTCTCCACCGAAATGATCCCAATTAATAATAAAATTATACCCTGAATTATTCCAGTGATTAAGATGGTGCTTGCACTCCCAGAGAAAGGAAAGCACACGCAAAGATATGGATGCTCTTAAAACCTTGGGAAATAGGGAAGGTTGAAAGCTTGGAGGGATGTGACCCCTCTATTAAATACGAGGATGAGGATGCCAGGAAAATAAAGATGAAGGCGACGGTGCACATCCACCCTGGCCGGGTGCCAGGTGACAGGAGCCCCAAAAGGACAGGGTGACAATGACTGCAAGAGCAATCAAGTCCCCGAGACCTGGCGGCGCCAGCGCTGGGTTAATGGAGCTCTGCAGCAGCAGCTGGCGGCCGCTTTGGCAAAAAAGCCGCGGTTTTGCCCCAAATGAGATGTGAAACACACGGCTGCAAGCATTGTTCAGCCCAAGCTGCCCCCCAGTTTTGCCATCCCAGTTTTAGGTGCTTTTCTGCTTTCTCAGCCTCTCGTGGCAGCTCCAGTTCATTAAATTAGACGTGAGGTCTCCCCATCAGGAGTCACCCCAGTTTGGCAAAGGCAGTCACTGCCTTTAGACAGCTTCAATGCCTAAAAATGCCATTTTTCTAGGAAAAATGCACACACACACACTGTGCTGGAAGGTAAGGCTTGGAGGTGAGGTAGTGTCTCAAAAAGACACAATTTGCAGGTTTTTAAATGAATTTTCTTTCCTTTTATCTCTTAGGGGGAGTAAGGGTGAGCAGCACGTGGGTGGGAGTGGCACGTGGGAATCTCCCATGGCTCCTGGAAGGATGTGTAGCTCAATATTTCCATTTCTACCAGGAAAACAATGTATTTACATTGAGGCATCCTTGTTCCTATGTCCAAATTTATTATTTTCTCTTTTTTACTATTTTTTCCTCACGGACCACAGACAGTTTTGGGGGAGATGCACACACCAGACGTGTGCAAGGCAGAGCTATAGGAAACCATGGGATACAACAATCAGTGAAGGATGCAGTGCCAGTCAAGAGGTGTTCAGAGGCATTTTTAAATAAAATAAAGGGCTTTTCCTGAGATAATACAAGATTTGCTCCCCTGGTTTGGTGGGCAAATCCATATTCCAGTGGTTTAACACCCAGAAGAGTTGGAGTTCTCTGGCATGATGAATATGCGAAGAGCAGCATCCAAGATAAGGATAATTGGGTAATTTTATATATATATTTATATATACACTTTAAAAGAACATTTATATACCCATCCTATACATACAGAGAGGATATTAGAGGGGGAAAGGATAAAGAGAATATATAGAAAAAGAGATGTATATATTGGATTAATATATTGGCTATATTATACTTTATATTTCCTATGGATATAATATTAAATTAATATAATAGTGTGGCTATAAGGATATAATTTATGCAGTACCTTCAGATAATATTTTCAGTGGCTGGATATAATGTAATATATCCAATACACTCAATGTGTACCCAACATATACATATATATATATATCCTTCATATTTATATATATAGACATTATTAATGAAAAATTCAAAATAATATCATTTTTATATATTATTCAAAATAATCATCCAATAGATGGATATAATGTAATATATCCAACACACTTAATGTGTATCCAACATTTATATTTATATATAATATCCAATATAATGGATCGAATGGCTGGATACAATGGAATTGAGCTACTATAACCTGTAGATTTATTAAATATATCTGACCTCCATAAGCATTAACCCCTTCTGCTGCTGCTGTTCATTTATTTGCCAAACTTCCACAAAAAACCCCAACTTTTCTCAAGCTTTTGGCTTTCTCTCCTCCCACACACTGGTGAAAATCAGCATTTTCCTCTGATGAGCAATCCCCACATTAAAGCATTCCCCCTGCATTTTGGGGTGCACCTTGCTGCCAAAAATATCTATTTCTGGAAAGGCAGCAGATGTGACACTGCAGGAAACAAACTGGTCACTGTAACCAGCTTTTCTGAATTTTCTGACATCCACACAAGCACCTGATAATTGTGGGGGTGGCTCTGGCTCTGAGTATTTCACCCCACTGTGAATTTTGCTTTTCTGAAGGGTTTTCCCTGAGTTATCAGCTGAATTTTCCTTTGCCATGAAGCCCCACTCCCATGTCTGAGCCCTGAGCAATAGCCAGGGGTTTGATTTTGCTTTTCAAAACAAAAAACCCCCCCAAAAATCAAAAATAAAGGTGTGAGGGGGTGATTTTTGTTTAATATTTAAAAAAAAGCATTTTCCTGAGCTGTGACACCCATCCCCACATGGATCCCAGGTCAACCCAACACCCAAAGTATCTATATCCAGCAAAAGAAGGGAAAATGAAGAGGAAGGATGGGAAAAAATGTGAAAAATTTCAAAACCCAAAGGTTTTTAGAAATAAAAATAACACTGATACAATATCTGCTTGAAGAACAAAACTAATACCCAGTGAGACTCCAAAATTCAACCAAAATCTCCAAAAGCTTTGTCTCTACCCCTGCCTGTGGGGCCAATTTCTGGCAGTAGAAATGGATATTTTATAGCAATAAATAGATGATATTGAGAAATAATATAGCTAGATATACAGTATTTCTACTTAATGCTATTATAAATAATATATGCACCATAATATACAGCAAGATAATAATTCCTGATTATATCAAGCATTATATAGCAACCTAATACATATTCTATAATCAGTACATCACTATATATCAAGCATTATAAATAAATATATCAACGTGAATAGATCCTAATCATTTCCTATAACATAGGATTATGCCATGTCGTTATTTAATTATTTATAAATATTTGTGTATTATAGTCACTCATTGCAGGTTATATACCAGTGTTATTATATTGCTGTGTATCATACATTTCTATAATAATATTTATGGCAATAAATAAATTTTATCATTATATACATAGCAAAGAAAAATAAGAAGGAAGACAGGTTTTGCAAATTAGCAGCAATTTAGGGAAAGAACATTTTTAAAAACCTCCCAAACCCCCAAAAGATTTTGGGGAAAACCCACTTAACACCCGAGCGACGCCGCGAACATCCAGGTCACCCAAAAAACCCCAGCACAACGGGGCAAGCCATCCCAATAAGATAAAAGAAGTTGTTTAAATCTCTCCTTTTTTTAATCTTTTTTGCTTTTTTTTTGCCCACAGAGCTGGAGCTGGGAATCCATTAGCCTTTAATGAAGTGAAACCCTCATCTTGCCGGAGCCACCTCATTTAGCGCAATTGTTTCGCAGCCATTACGGAAAGACAATTACAAGGAAGCGGCGAGAGTAATTGGAAATGCTGGCAGGAGTTGGGCGAAATGATAATAAATAAAAATATTCCCCCTAATAAGCTTGCCAGGAGGGGGGTGGGCTGGAGAAAATCAACATAATTAGAACTGAACCTCGGTGAGGAAAAACAGACAGCGGGGTGGCGAGCGCTCGGCATGGAGGAGCAGGGGGGGAAAGTGGAGAAAACTTTGGTTTTTTACTCAAAAACCAGCAGGGGAAAGGCTTCCCCCACCTGTACGCAGCTATCAGGAGGAAAAACGTGGCTGGAATGGGAGATGCTGTCCACAGGGATGCTCCTCCATCACCTGTTCCAGGCTGGAATTAAAGCCAAAATAAAAAGCTTAAGGGTGAGATGGTTTTGCTCACAGGACGTCATCGAGGAGCATCACTGGGTAACAGGAATTTCTCCTCATTGCGTGGGGAGGAGGGAGGTTTAGCATGGAAAATACAATTATTTTTGCAAAATCTGTATTCTTTACGTTAACTTTAAGAGCAGAGAGCATCAAGGACGTGGATTTGGGGGAAAAGGGTGAAATCATACCCAAAACCCAACCCAAGCAGCTGTTGGTGGGTTCTTTCTTTGCTCCTAAAATCCCAAATTCTCTTTCCACCAAATAATCCCCTGCAAAACCATCCACACTCTGTGGGTCCTCATCCCAACCCAGTGCTGCTTTAGCAGCTCCTCAAAAACAGTTTGCAGAATAAAAAGCCCTTAAAACTGGGGGTTTGCACCCAAAAATCCATTAAAGCAATGGTTTGCAGAAAAAAGATCTTTCAGGCAGGGAACTGTACCCCAAAAAGCCTTTAAAATAGGAGCTTGCACCCAAAAATGCACTTTTAGAGGGGTTTTCAGCAAAAAACAAGTCCTTAAAGCAGAGCTGTGCAGAAATAAAGTCCTTCACTAAAGGTGTCCAAAAGGGGTTTGTACCCAAAAAAAACCTCCCACAAAAAAGGGTTTGCCCCAGAATAGCACCCTTAAAATAAAGGGTTTTTATCAACAACAGTCCTTGTACCATAAAATGTGTTTTCAATGGGTGTCTGCATCAAAAAAGTCTCACAAACAGCAGCAAAAACCACTTTAAATAAGAGTTTATAGACAAAGGATTTTCAGTCAGGTGTTTGCACCTAAAAAAGGGCTCAGCTCAGGTGGTTTCACAAAAAAACTTCCCCAGGACCTCTCTCCTCTGCAGTATCTGCTACAAAATCCAGCTCCTGGCAGCATTCCCAAGGGCTGCAATAGATTCATGTCCCATCACAGCCAGGGCTTTCCCAAACCCACAAAAAATACTGCAAGGGGAATTCTATTTCTGGTTATAATTTCAGTTCTACTCGGAGTCTCTGCAGTCCTGCTGGGGGAGGTGAGAAAAGCCAACAATGCTGGGAGCAATCCCAAACCCTGACCAGGATCGCCCCAAATATAAAATACCCATCAAAATAATAAAAAGAGGCCCCAAAATTCATAAAATATCCTTCCCAAAGACAAAAATATCACAAACTAGAATAAAATACCTCCACATATATTAAAAAATTAAAATTAAAAATACTCCAAATAAATGATAAAATATAGAAAAAATGAAATGCTCCAAATAAATAACCAAATACCCCCAAAATAATAAAATATTCAAAGTAAGTAACAAAATATCCCCAAAATAATACCCCAAATAAATAACAAAATACCCCCAAAATAATAGAATACCCCAAATAAATAACAAAATATCCCCAAACTAATAAAATACCCAAATTAAATTATAAAATATGCCTAATAAATAACAAAGACTCCAAATAAATAACAAACTACACTCAAAAATACTAAAATACTCCCCAAATAATAAAGTCTATGGAATAATTAATAAAATATCCCCCAAATGGTCAAATAGTCCAAACCTCTGCCCCAGCCCTCTGGAGCAAAGGCGACTTTCATTTAAAAACCACACACGTTTTTTTCCTTGCCAGTTCCCAACTCCGTTAAGATCATTATCACAGAATGGGAGCAGAGATAAAACATTTTTATTTTCTTTTCTTTACCTTCTAGTGGGATTTTTTAGCAGAGCATCCCCCACTCCCAGCTCTCATGGAAGTCAGCTCATGTTGGGAGTTAATGTTTCGTTAATACATAGGTTTTTTGTTAATTTATTTTACTTTATTTTACTTTTCCATATTTCTCCTCAGTCACCAATTATTTTGCTCCCAAAGGGATTATTACAATTCTCCCAGTGACTTTTTTAGCCTTGGTGCCTCCCATAAGCCACAGGTGATGCTCATGCCACAATAATGTGTTATTAAATAATATTAAATTATTTTAAATTATGTAAAATCATTTAAAGTACATTAAATGTTATTGAATAGTATAAAATATTACTAGATCTTACTAAATATTCTGCAAAGCCATCCACACAAATATTTAGGGGCTGTGAAATGCCTCTACCACCAAGCTGGGATGCTCCAGTGGGTACCGGCAGATGAATCCTGCAGGGAAGAGAGTGGGCAAAGCTGGGGAGAATTGGGGGAAAATTGGGCTATTTTGGAGCTTTTTAGCCCACTGCTGGTGGACAAGAGGGAGTTTGGAGTGTGGTGAGAGCCTGTGTGGGCAGGGGTGTGAGAGGAAAAGAGGGAGTTGTGCAAGGAAGTGTGCAAGGAGTGAGCAGGGAGCGTGCACGTGATTAATTTCAGTTTTAGCTTTTATATTTTTCAGGTCCTGTTATATCAATATATGTTATAAATTATATCCTATTAGGATATAATTCTGAACTCCAGAGAGTGTTAGCGAGCTCTCCTCAGAGTTTGGTCAGACAAAACAATCCTTCCAGACCTGAGAGCCAAGGTCATCATCACAGCCCCAAAAAGTACAAACAAAAGTGAACTGGGGAGGAGCAAACTGGGGGTAAATTTACTTCATTATTACTTCATTACCTGAAGCTGTAATTGGAGGATTAACCCCTGATATGCAAATAGACCAAACTTATAACTGTGTGAAAAACTCCTGACCATTGTCCACCCTGGGTGCAGCCTCTGGGAGGCTCTGAGTGCCCAAGGTGTACCTGGTAAAGGCCTTTAATAAATCCCCACTTTATTCTCTTTACTCTCTCTGGCCTCTGTTCTACGTGGCCACTCCAAGGCACCACACGGAGTGAGGAGGGAGCAGAGAGTGAGCAGGGAATGAGCACAGAGTGAGGTCACAGTGAGCAGGGAGTGAGCAGGGAATGAGCACAGAGTGAGCAGGGAGTGAGCAGGGAATGAGCACAGAGTGAGCAGGGAGTGAGCAGGGAATGAGCAGGGAGGGAGCAGAGAGTGAGCAGAGAGTAAGCAAAGAATGAGCACCGAGTGAGCACAGAGTGAGCACAGAGTGAGTACAGAGTGAACAAGGAGTGAGCATGGAGGGAGCACGGAGTGAGCAGGGAATGAGCACGGAGGGAGCACGGAGTAAGGTCAGAGTGAGCACAGAGAGCACAGAGTGAGAGCAGGGAGTGAGCAGGGACTGAGCATGGAGGGAGCAGGGAGTGAGTAGGGAGTGAGTAGGGAGTGAGTAGGGAGTGAGTAGGGAGTGAGTAGGGAGTGAGCACAGAGTGTGCAGGGAGTGAGCACAGAGAGCACAGAGTGAGAGCAGGGAGTGAGCAAGGAGTGAGCATGGAATGTGCACAGAGTGAGCAAGGAGTGAGCAGGGAGCACATGGGAGCTGGGAGTGTGCATGGAGTGTGCATGGAGTGTGCATGGAGTGTGCATGGAGTGTGCATGGAGTGTGCATGGCAGTGTGCATGGAGTGTGCATGGAGTGTGCATGGCAGTGTGCATGGCAGTGTGCATGGAGTGTGCAGGGCAGTGTGCATGAGAATGTACATGGGACTGTGCATGGCAGGGTGCATGGCAGGGTGCATGGCAGTGTGCATGGAGTGTGCATGGAGTGTGCATGGCAGTGTACAGGGCAGTGTGCATGGAGTGTGCAGGGCAGTGTGCATGGCAGTGTGCAGGGCAGTGTGCATGGAGTGTGCATGGAGTGTGCATGGAGTGTGCATGGAGTGTGCATGGAGTGTGCATGGAGTGTGCATGGCAGTGTGCATGGAGTGTGCAGGGCAGTGTGCATGGCAGTGTGCATGGAGTGTGCATGGAGTGTGCATGGCAGTGTGCATGGGACTGTGCATGGAGTGTGCATGGAGTGTGCATGGCAGTGTGCATGGCAGTGTGCATGGAGTGTGCATGGAGTGTGCAGGGCAGTGTGCATGGCAGTGTACATGGCAGCGTGCATGGAGTGTGCATGGAGTGTGCATGGCAGTGTGCATGGCAGTGTGCATGGAGTGTGCATGGAGTGTGCAGGGCAGTGTGCATGGCAGTGTGCATGGCAGCGTGCATGGAGTGTGCATGGAGTGTGCATGGCAGTGTACATGGCAGCGTGCATGGAGTGTGCATGGGACTGTGCATGGCAGTGTGCATGGCAGGGTGCATGGAGTGTGCATGGAGTGTGCATGGAGTGTGCATGGCAGTGTACATGGCAGCGTGCATGGAGTGTGCATGGAGTGTGCATGGAGTGTGCATGGCAGTGTGCATGGAGTGTGCATGGAGTGTGCATGGAGTGTGCATGGCAGTGTACATGGCAGCGTGCATGGAGTGTGCATGGCAGTGTGCATGGAGTGTGCATGGCAGGGTGCATGGAGTGTGCATGGAGTGTGCATGGAGTGTGCATGGCAGTGTGCATGGCAGTGTGCATGGAGTGTGCATGGCAGGGTGCATGGAGTGTGCATGGAGTGTGCATGGCAGTGTGCATGGCAGTGTGCATGGCAGCGTGCATGGAGTGTGCATGGAGTGTGCATGGAGTGTGCATGGCAGTGTGCATGGAGTGTGCATGGCAGGGTGCATGGAGTGTGCATGGAGTGTGCATGGCAGTGTGCATGGAGTCTGCATGGAGTGTGCATGGCAGTGTGCATGGAGTGTGCATGGCAGGGTGCATGGAGTGTGCATGGAGTGTGCATGGCAGTGTGCATGGAGTGTGCATGGCAGGGTGCATGGAGTGTGCATGGAGTGTGCATGGCAGTGTGCATGGCAGTGTGCATGGAGTGTGCATGGCAGGGTGCATGGAGTGTGCATGGAGTGTGCATGGCAGTGTGCATGGCAGTGTGCATGGAGTGTGCATGGAGTGTGCATGGCAGTGTGCATGGCAGTGTGCATGGAGTGTGCATGGCAGTGTGCAGGGCAGTGTGCATGGAGTGTGCATGGAGTGTGCATGGCAGTGTGCAGGGCAGTGTGCATGGAGTGTGCATGGAGTGTGCATGGCAGTGTGCATGGCAGTGTGCATGGCAGTGTGCATGGAGTGTGCATGGCAGTGTGCATGGAGTGTGCAGGGCAGTGTGCATGGCAGTGTGCAGGGCAGTGTGCATGGAGTGTGCATGGAGTGTGCATGGCAGTGTGCAGGGCAGTGTGCATGGAGTGTGCATGGAGTGTGCATGGCAGTGTGCATGGCAGTGTGCATGGCAGTGTGCATGGAGTGTGCATGGCAGTGTGCATGGCAGTGTGCATGGAGTGTGCATGGCAGTGTGCATGGGACTGTGCATGGAGTGTGCATGGAGTGTGTATGGAGTGTGCATGGCAGTGTGCAGGGCAGTGTGCAGGGCAATGTGCAGGGCAATGTGCATGGAGTGTGCATGGAGTGTGCATGGAGTGTGCATGGCAGTGTGCATGGAGTGTGCATGGCAGTGTGCATGGAGTGTGCATGGGACTGTGCATGGACTGTGCATGGGAGCTGGGAGCATGCCCCACCTTCCCACTCATTAAAATCCCATTAGATTTCCTGAAATTCACTTTTTTCTCTCAATACTAAAATAAAACAATAATATCTTATATTTTAATTTACAGACATAAATATTACATATATATAACTGTGTATTTATATTATATATATTATGTATTACCTATATGTTCAACTATATATTATAAATAGTATGCAGAATTAATAGTTTATTTTTATATACACACACTATATAATTATCTATATTATCACATAAAACAAATACAGAGATAACATCGCTTTGCCTATATGTAATAATACTTATGTAATAATGTAATAAATGTAATTAAAAAACTTTTCCTATATGTAATAATATGTAAATACATGTAATAGACATATTCTATATTCTATACAGTCTATATTATATTTTGTCTTTTATCTTCTATAGTCTGTATTATCTATTCCAGTAACTCCCATACATATTAATTATATTCTAAAGCTATATTAGATATTTTATATATATTTTACAATCCACAATATCTCACATATTTATTATATCCTGTATCACAAATATTTTATACTACATTGTATGTCATATCATATAATTATATAAATACATGCATGATATGTAATGCATGGAAAACCCATGGTTCAGCCCCTATTTTATATAAAATACATGTATTTTAAGTCCCAACCCACAGTTCAGCCCCTAAAGACACCCTGAAAAACAAAATCCAAAACCTGAAGGATCACTTCCCATTGGAGAGCAATGTGGAATGTAACACCCGAGAAGGAACTCATCTCCACTCTGGATCTCAGAGGTATATCGAGAAATAATAATAATTTGAGGTATTTGGGAATATCTCACTGACAAGGATCTATTCTAGTCCATTCCATTCTATTTAATCCAAAGTGAATTTGCTCAGAGATTCCCATGGAGGCTGGCAGAAATAGGAATCTTTAGGAGAAAACCCAACACCTTGACACACAGATGCACAACTTGGGAGAGGACAGGACTTTCCAGGACTGGCAAGAATTTCCTTCCTGAATTTCCTGATTTTCCTGAATTTCCTGATTCTGCAGGATTCTGCTATCCTGGCATTGGGGCTCTTTTGAGAAAATCCGATTTACTCTTCAACAAATCCACTTTTGTTGCAACACCACAGGGCACCAATGATGATTTTGGGGCTGCTTTTGAGCACTCAAAACCCCACTCTGCCTTTTCCAGATCAGCCAATCCCAGGTAATCCAAAACCCTCAGGAATTTGGTACTTTGCACTAGAAATCCATCTATTTTTTGATGCATGAGAATCCCAACGTGTGACCACAAAGATGTTGCAGGGAGCAACTCCTCTAAATTTTGGGGGGGATGGAAAAGCATTTTCAGGGTTGCAAGAATTAATTAATTTGCCAAAGCAGTGTTTGCATCCCACATTCCCAGTGGGAAATTTTCAGTAGCCAAGTGGAAAGGTTTATTTAGCCGGGAGCGGCGCTGGCTTCACAAACATTTCCCCTTATCCAGCAGGGAGAACCTCACCAACCGAAAGGAGATTTAATTAGTGAAAATCTCGTTAGGCAAACGAAATTATCCGTAAGACAATCCAGCTCTGGACAGGGGGGTGATTAACCAGAGCCATTAATCGAGAGCAGAGCTCCAACAGGCAGCTCCAGGATGGGGGGGACACCACACCCCCACCCCTCTGTGCCTCTAAAGCCCTTGAGCATCTCATCAGCTCACCTTGATTGCATCATGCAAATTGCAATTAGCTTTTCGTTTCATCACCCCAGAAAACAGAAAAAAAAAAATTAAAAATTTGGAGGTGCTGGCGCAGCAACCCCCAAAATTTGAGAGGGGTCAGAGTGGTCCCCACTGGATAATGTGCCTGCATCCCACCACTGCGCACTGAGGGATGCAAATGCCGTTTTTAAAGTTATTTTAAGGTATTTTTGTCATTATCTCCAGCTCTTACAGGAGGGGTTTTCACCCTAAAGCTGTGGGTGTTTTCACACTGGTCCCTAATGAAGCCTGGGAGCACCACGTGCCACAACACCAAGGGCATTGCTCAGGCAGCTCAGAACTGCAGGGAAACCTAAAAGAGCTGAGAGCACGAGCTGGGCTAATTCAGAATTGCCCGGGACTGAACCTCGGAGGTGATGACACAGCCAGAGGAGTGGGAAGGGACCTGCTGTTCTTTTAACCTCCCATTTTAGTAGGTTATCCCAGAGCCCCCTGTAAAAATCATCCATCCAGGGCAAGAGAAGCCTTTCTTTTGCCAGGAAGTCCTGCAGGATGTCTTAAAAAATGGGAGAGAAAACCCAAAAAAACCCCTCATAAAATTGGTGCACAGAGAACACTCATGGATTTTATATCTATAATTATAAATCTCAGGTTCAAGAGGAATCCCTAGGGATTCACCCCAGGAGCAGCCTCCAGCTCCAAGTTTGAGCACCCCTAAAATGAGGATTCCCACCCCCACCAGTTCCCAAGTCCGGAGGAAGGACGCAATATTGCCATCACTGCCTAAAAAAATGGGAAATTTGGGAGTTTTTAGATGCAGGGTGAAGATGAGCTCACTGAAAACCCCCCAGGGACGCACCAGGTTCCAGGGGGAGCGAGATGGTGGAGCAGGGTGATGATGGATACTGAAGGAATGACCCCCCTCATGCCACACAGGGTAGCAGGTAATTGAGAAATACCAATTAAATCCCAGCTGGCAGGACCCAGGATATGTATATATCTCCATATATTCTCCATATATTACATTCCCAAATATGTTCTTCCACTATATTCTCCAATATCCTGTATTTATATACATATAGATGTATAAAACATTGTATTTCCCAATATATATACAAGGAATATACTATCTAATTTTCTTCAATATATGTAATATTTCCCAATATTTTCTATTCCTAAATATATTCCTCAACATTATATATTTTATATTCCCCTATAAATAAATAAATATATATACACACATATATATATATAGACACTATGTTATTTGCACTGCCCTTAACTGAAAATTGTTTCAGAGGCTGCAATAAACACAATTATTTGAATTGTTTTGCAAAGTGCATCAGTTTTTTCTACATCTTGAGCTCAACTTACTGTTGCCCAACTTCTGCTACAATTTGCTATGATTTTTGAGCAAAATCCACTCAATTTTTGTCAGGCAAAAGGGATTTATCCTTTAAAGATCCTTACCAGATCCCACTCTCAGGGCACAAAAGAAAAAAACCGAAAAAAGTGGTTTTATTTAAAAACTGGTTGCACCTGAAGGTGAAAAGTTCTATTTTTAAGGAAAACTTGGATGGGAATTTCAGACCGTGGGCATCAGATGTGCTAAAATCCATTTTGGGATGAGATGGGAGCGACCAGCCCGGCAGCACAGGATGTTTGACACTTGTGGAGTTTTGGGGAATTTCCTTTTGGATGAGTTTTGGGGAATTTCCATGCTAAAAGTGAGAACGGGGCTGGAATTCAGGTGCTCTACATGGACTTTGCTGGGAGGCTTTAATTCAGCTTTGTTAATTAGGGGGCCTGGCTGGAGTCCTTAATTTGGGTGCCCTGCAAGCACCCTTGATGACTGGGGTACCAACTCAGTCTTTGCTAATTAGGGTGCCAGGATCTTTGCTAATTAGGGTGCTCTGTAAGGAGCTCTGCTGATTGGGGCACTCTGTCGAGGTCATTAATTTGGGTACCCTGCAAGGACCTTGACTCACCCGTCCACCCTGAGAGCGCCTTCACTAATTCGGGTCCTGTGCCACCATCCCTGTCCCTGCAGGTGCCACACCACGCTCTCTGCTAATTACAAGGCCCTGTAATGACCTTTCCTGATTTGGGTGCCTGCTTGGCATCTTTATTTTTTTGTGCCCTATGAGCATCTTTGCTAATGAGGGTGCCCTGTGAGGGTCTGTGCCCGTCAGGGTCCATCCCATGCCCCCTGCCACCCCAGGTGCCCTGAAGGGGTCTCAGGTGCCTTGTGGCACCGTTTCATCGGATCATGTCCTTTTCTGACCCAGAGATGGGGCAATGAGAGGTTTTAAAGACTTTTATTCCATTTTCAGTCTCATGAGAAGGGTGAGGCGGTACAGATGTCACAATTCACGCCATCACAATCAGAAACCAAACTATTTCCTAATTACAACACATTATAAATGTTTCTTGACCTATCAGCTTGTCTTGGGTTGAAAAATGTAACTAAAAATGTGTATTCTATTTTCATCTGTTGAAGTTGGTTGGGAGATATTGTTCTTTATCTCTTGTAACTCTAGGGGGGAAAGAGGGTGATGCCTTCTGTTAATGGGACACCTGATAACACCAGATCAGGCAGGGCCTTCTTATCTCTTCCTCCACCCACCCTCCTCCGAGGGACATCCCCTGTGAATGGGCCATTGAAGGCTCTCACAGGACTGATAACATCACCTCATCCCATTGGGAGATGCTGCACCCAGCGGGAGGAGCCAAAGCCTTTCCACGGGATAAAACAGCAATCCCAAACACCAAGGGAGCCGTTCCCACTGGATTCCCAGAGGATGACTGGACCCTTTCCTGAGGATCATCTCTACTCCAACGGAGCCACATCTGTCACTGTGGGAGGACTCACTGCGGGCTGCTTCCAACACCCTGACCAACAGCGTGTCAGGTTTGCTTTCTGACTCTGTCAATGCTCCTTTGCACTATTGCATTTATCTTATTTTATTTTTATTTTATCTTCCTTATTGTTTGTTCTCTCTCTATTAAATTGTATTTCTGACTTGGAGTCTCACTGGTTTTGCTTTCAAACCAGCACACAGCTTTTGCCACACAATGCTGTTGATGCCTTAAAGCCAATCATCTCAAATTACCCCTCGTGGCTCCTACTACAACGCACGTTCCATAGTTCTGTTTCTCCAAAGTATTCAGTCATATTTGCAATTCTCTACAACTCCATTTCCCACACCTTTGCTGTCCAGGTCACGAGCAGCAGGTGACACAAGGAGACACGGCAGAGGTGACAGCGCTGCTGCCTCGCTCTGGGACGCGCCGGGGGCGAGCCCAGCGCAGGGCAGGACGCGGCTGCATCCCTCCCTCAGTTCTGCATCCCACAATCCTGCCAGGAGCAGGTCATGCACATCCCTGCGGGGTCCGGGGCAGCTCCTGGGATGCCTCGCTGGCATCGGAGCATCCCAAAATCCCATCCGCAACCCCCGCGCCGCGTTAATGGCTCGTATTTTGCTAATTGTACAAACCTAATGGGGGAAGGAGCTGGCGGGGGGGAAAAAAAAGGGTAATGGCCATCAGGCCAGCAATAAACCAAAATTAATGGGCTGTGGGAAGAAATCATGTCCACTTAATCCCAGCTTTGGAACTCTAATAGAATCTGGGAACACCGGGGGGGGGTTGCTGCATCCCGAGGTCACTCCTGGGCAGCCGGAGCTGCAGGAGAGTTTGGGGAGGTGAGAGGAAAGAGCAGCAGCATCTCCCCAGTGCCTGGAATGCTGCAGGCAGCAGGGGAAGGCAGAATGGAGAGGAACGCTGCTGGAAAACACCGTGATGGGACTCTGCCTTCAGTTGGGGGATAGCTGCTTTTTACCCCTTTTCTTTTCCATTTTTCCTTTTTTTTCTTTTTTCCAATTTTCTCATTTAATATTTTTCTATTTTGTCCAATTGGATTTTCTTTTACTGATCTTTCTTTTTCTTTACAATTTCTTTATCTATTATTTTTCTATTTAATTTTCTTTACCTATTATTTTTCTATTTAATTTTCTTTTCCTATTATATTTCCCCATTTTTCTTTTTGTTTTTAATCCTTTTATTTTTCCAGTTTTGCTTTGTTAGGTTTTTTAACTATTTTTTTTCATTTTCCCTTTTCTTTTTATTTCTTCCCCTTTTTTCACACCTTTTTCATTTTTTATCAAGTTTCATTTTTTTTACTTCTATTTTCTTTTTTTTCTCCAGTTTTTTGTTTTTCCACAGTTTCTTGTTTTTCATTATCATTCTTCCTTCTTTACTTCCTTTTTTTTTTAACCAATTTTCTTTTTTCTTTTTTATTTTCCCATAGAAAAACAATTTCCACATCACAAAGCAGGGAAAACCCACCCAAACCTCTAATCCAGCAAGACAGGGATGTTGGTGTGGGAAACCATCCCGGGATTCCCAATCCCTATTTTCACTTTGTCCCATCCAACTTTTTCCCCAGCCCTCTTTATCCCAGTAGAAATTTAATTACTTTGTGATTTTTGCTTGCCCTGGAACAAAAATCCAGAGCACAAACATCCCTGTTCCTAAAAGGATGGAGAAAAGACTCATCCCAAACTTTCCTTTTGCATTAAAAATAAAAACAAACAAACAAACAAAAAAAAGAGCAACACAAAAAACTTCTGCCCATAAATCTGGGTAGGAACAAAGGTTTTCATTCTGGGAAAACTGGGATTAAAAGTGGATGCGAACTATTTCTGTAAAGGTGTGCAAACACAGATGAGAGTGGACGTCACCAATACTTGGAAAAATTCAAATTATCTGTATTTTCCAATCAAACTGCCCCACCCAGGAGCCAAAAAATCCCAGTAAAATCCCAATAAAACCCCATGGTTTGTATTAATGCCCCAAATCATACTGGGAGTGAGAGCAGAGCTGCTCTGCCAGCATCCCACAGCCAGACTCCACTCCCAGCTCCTGTTTGGGATGGTTCCCTCCAACAACCCCAAACCCCACTGGAGGAGGCTGGAAAGCTTTTTCCTATGGGAAAAATCCCATTTTTTTTCTCCTGAAAATGCCAAGAAGAGGGAATAATTGTTTTAAAATGCTCCTATTGTTGAGGAGCCACTCAGGACTGGAGAGGATGGGAATGATGGATTATCGCAGGCTGGACCAGGGATGTTCCAGCTCTCTGTGCTTGGGGTACCAAGCAAGGATACAGGGATCACCCTGGGCTGGACCAGGAATCTCAGGGATGCTCCAGCTCCCTGTGCACACAGTGATCAGGGATGCAGGGATCACCCTGACTGGGCCAGGGATGCTCAGGGATACTGCAGCTCCCTGTGAACAAGGGTACAGGGATCACCCTGGGCTGTACCAGTGATGCTCAGAGATACTCCAGTTCCATGTGAGCAAGGATACAGGGATCACCCTGATTGGAACAAGGACGCTCAGGCATACTCCAGCTCCTTGTGCACACAGTGAGCAAGGATACAGGGATCATCTCTGACTGGATCAGGGATGCTCAGAGATACTCCATGTGATCAAGGATACAGGGATCAGGATCACCCTGACTGGATCAGGGATGCTCAGGGATGTTCCAGCTCTCTGTGCTTGGGGCACCAAGCAAAGATAAAGGGATCATTCCAGGCTGGACCAGGGATGCTCCAGCTCCCTGTGAGCAAGAATACAGGGATCAGGATCATCCTGACTGGATCAGGGATGCTCAGGAATGCTCCAGCTCCATGTGCACAAGTGAGCAAGGATGCAGGGATCACCCTGACTGGATCAGGAACACGCAGGGATGTTCCAGCTCCCTGTGAGCAAGGATACAGGGATCAGGATCACCCTGACTGGATCAGGAATGCTCAGGGATGCTTCAGCTCCCTGTGCACAAGTGAGCAAGGATGCAGGGATCATCCCAGGCTGGACCAGGAATACTCTAGCTCCTTATGATCAAGGATGCAAGGATCATCCCATGCTGGACCAGGGATGCTCCAGCTCCCTGCACACAAGGAGAAAAATCAGGCACCCACTACAGATCTACTCAATTCCCAGATTTCTCCCGCAAGGGTTCAGGCTGTTCATGTGGAAAACTAAGCCAGGCTTAGAGGCTCGAGCTGTTTTGATGCCCTGACAGCAAAAGGAGGAGCGAGCCCATGTAAATAAGGCCGGGGTGGCACCGGGGGAGGCGCTGGCCCAGCCGTGCCCCGGGCTCGGGTTGCAGCATCCCCCGAGGGACTGTGGCGCTATTTTAGGACGGGGATATCATTTCACCAATAATTCCCCCCAGTTTCATGTGACAGCAGCCCTAAAATAAACGGGGACTGCACCCCTCTTAAAGGGAATGGAAACAGAAATCTTAAACGAAATAACAGGCACCCAAATAATTTGTGTTAATGATCTGCCTTATTTTATTTCTAGGAAGGAGAATAAATAAATGCACACCGGGGGCGAAATGCACTTTGGATTTCAGCAAATATTTGGAAATGTTGTTAATTAATGGTACAGTGGACACAAAGATGCAGCTGAGATCCAGAGCTTGGATCAGAGGGATTTAGTGGATGTTTATATTGCGTTTGGAGAGTTTTCCCGTGGACATTAAAAACAAATAAATAAAAACTTTGCACTTGGTCCCTGCTAGTGACATGCTCAGGGTTCCTTACCCAGAGCAGCAGAAAGATGTGATGCTCCATGTGCCAAAATAGCAAAAATGTGGATGAAAATTGTTATTCACTGGGTTTTTTTTCCCTACTGTGCAGAGTCGAATGGGGATTTTTGCTGTTTGGGGCCAAAAATCTCAGATTTAGGACTATCCCCATTCTTGCAGCCATATCACTGCTTAATTTCCTTGTACATTCAAAGAACTTTATATTGTACATATTTCTATTAATTGTATTAATTGTATTTATTATTACATATTCTAGATGTTATATAAATATCGTATGTGTTATATATAATATATTCTGTATACTATATAATATACTATATAATGCATACTATATACTATATACAATTTTGTATTTTACATTTTATATTTTATATTTTATGCTACATGATAAAAGTTTGCTAACATATCCCAATCTCTTCATTGAAAACTATCGTTTATTGGCTGCAAAAATCATCTGCATCTCCTGTGGAAGATCAACATCACTTTTGGCAGCTAAAACTCACTCAGCAGCAAGTTTCAAATTTCTTTTAGGCTCCGTTGCTGCAGCTTTAGAGAACTCATTCCTGTGTTATTCCCCTTCCTCGCTTGCAAATGGAATGTAAAGTTTGAAATTCGGGTTGTAACAGAAAAAACCATCACAGGGACAAGGAATTTTCCAGGAAACTGAAAATCCACCAAGCTCATGCACCCAAACACTGGCAGGAGGCACACCAGGAGTGTGTGCACGTGTATCCAAGTGGTGTTTTCCCCTGGAAATCACCACTGGAATGTTTAGTTTGCATCAGAAAAGTTATTTTCCTTTAGGAATACACAAACAGGTTGATCACCAGCTGCACTTTGCTATGGGGGACAAGATTTTCCTGCCCCTAAAACTGCCCAGCACTCACGCTGCTCTGCTGCACAATAATTCCCATTTATCAATCAATTCATTGATAATTTTCAATTAGAAATCAACCAATATTTTTATTATAAATCAATGATTTTCTGTTATAACCCGATCAATCCATTACTTTCTATTATAAATCCATCAATAATTTTCTAGTATAAAGCAATCCATAATTTTTTACTATTAATCAACCCACTATTTTCTATGACGAGCCAATCAACAATTTCCCACTATAAATCAATCAACCCACGATTTTCTACCCCACATCAGCCCATAAATTTTTATTACAAGCAAACCAACCCACGACTTTCTCTTACGAGCTGATCCATCGATAATTTGCCATTAGAACCCAATCAACCCTTGGCTTTGGAGCACAAATCAATCAATCCATCGGGTTTGGCTCCGAGTCGATTTGAATTCAATCGGAATTAATGAGCTCCTGGTTCAGTTGCTGCTGGGCTGGCGGCCCCCCCCCAGGTATTTACAGCCCCCGTGTCTCATCCCCACTGCCCTCAGCCCCGGCTGTTAATTAAATTAGCACAAAGAGGGGCTTGTTGAGCGCTCCAGCCTCCCGGAGCGGAGGCGGCCGACAGGAAACAAAGGGTGGAATTCTGTCTGCTGGGCTCAGGGGGCTCAGGGGGTGCCCCCACCCCACACCAGCCCTGCCAGGGCACGGGGGAGCAGCTCCCCAGAGCAGGGCTGGGGTGTGGGGTGGATGGGCTGGAGCAGCCGGGTGACGGGAATGTCACCGAGGGAATTAAATCCCACCTCACAGAGGGTCTCAGCCTCCCAGATTGGCACTCAGGGCACCCAAACCAGGGGCTGGAACACCAATTCAGCCACTTCCCAATCCCCGAGCCCTTCCCAATCCTTGAGCCCTTCCCAATCCCTGAGCCCTTCCCAATCCCTGAGCCCTTCCCAATCCTTGAGCCCTTCCCAACTTATCCCAGCCCTGCTGCACTGAGCCCCTCTCCAGGCACAATTAACTCAGGGTGAAAATGCTCCCAGTCATTCCTGCAGGGATAACAGCACCGGGAATTTCTCTGGCTTTTCCCCTGTTGAGCCAAATCCCTGGATAAATGCTTGCAGGGAAAATAACCCCCCCGATGTCTCTACCTTGAGATAACCTTGGCCACTTGCCAGGTACTCAGCTATTAAAGATGCTACTAAATCGCTTTATTTAGTGGTTTTAGCATAAATATTCTCACCAGGACATTCAGCTCCACTGTTTGGGGTGTTAAATTTAAAAGGGAAGGAAGAGGAAAAAAAAAGCCTTTTGGAGGTTGTTTAGGCAAGGAGGAATGATTTAGCATGGTACAGGCTGGGATTAAGGTGGCAAAGGTCACGTTGAAAAGAAGGAAAAGCTCCCCAACAGCAAGAGGTGGCTCCTGGTATGGGGAGAAAACACTGAAATCACAAAAAGAGTGAAAAGCAACTTGATAAAAAGTGATGGTTGAGACAGTGGGGTTTGGGGGGGTGAGGTCAGGTTTGTATGGGGGAAAATAGCAGGAATGGGGAATCCGCCCACGAGGGCTCCTGCTCTGGGGAGTCACAGCCAGGAGCTGGAGGAGCATCACCAGAAAAGACAAGTGCTGGTAAAAAATGCATCAGGATCCCTGGAACTGCACAAGGAGCCCCAAATTTGGCATCCACTAAACTGTAGCAGCATTGCTAAAACCAGATGAGCAACACTAAAAATGGATAAGCATCCCTAAAACTGCCTCAGTACCCCTAAAGTTGGAGCAGCATCCCTAAAACTGCCCCAGCATCCCTAAAACTGCAGCAGCATCATTGAAATTAGATCAGCATCACTGAAGGTAGATGAGCATCCCTAAAATTGCAGCAGCATCCCTAAAACTGCAGGAGCATCACTAAAACTGCATCTATGAAAATTGCCCTGGCATTCCTACAACTGGCACCAGCATCCCTGAAGTTGGATAAAGATCTAAAAAAATCTAAATCTAAAAATCACCTTATAGGGAAATAACCCATTGATAACATTTAGTATTTAATTCATGTTATTATCTTTAATTATTTACTATTTCTTTTTATTGGCTAGTGAGTATGTATTACTATTTATTTTTTATTGTTTGTTTTTTATGATAGTTAAGTTTGTTCTTTACCATCCCACTGACAAAGTGCCCCACTTCATTATTTTTGTTTTAGAGCAATTAATTAATTGCTGGAGTTATGAGATGTTGGATCTGGCAGCAAGATATAAAGAAACCAATTTCTGCACATAAATGCATTAAAAGATCTTTGCAGGCATTTTATATAAATGGGATTTTCCTGGGATTGAGATAAAAATTAATAAGAATTTATTTCTTCTTTTTTTTTTAACTCCTCCAGCAAAGTTCATCTCCTCAGAATCCAGATTTTGGGGGCTTTTTTGAATAATTCTATCTGATTTGGGTGTCAGTAGGGTGAGCAAGGTCAGGGAGGGGGTGCAGGATGCAAGAGGAGGGATGGAGAGCACGGGATGCAGGATGGTCTGGAAGGGAAACCTCCACCCACCACACCTGAGCCAATTATTTATAATTATTTATAATTATTAATTATGAGCTGATGAAGGGGACAATAAAACACAAGACCTGGAGAGGGCTCAGCTCACTCATCAGGATCCCTCCCTTTGGAAAGAGGCAGCAGGAAAACAGTGGAAATAGGGTAAAAATAGAAAATATGAGGGGAAAAAGGAGAAAAATCAAGCAGGCAAAAGACTTTTTCTTCTGGGATAGCATCAAAATCTCCACTCAGGCTCCCAGCACCGGCAACAGGCAGCGGCATTCGGATGGAGAAATTAGCAGCTTGGAACAATAAATTCCCTTTTAAATTTATTGCTCAGGAGCATTAAAAATGTCTAAAGTGGTTTACATCCACCAGCGCCATGGGAATTCGCCCAGGGATCCGGGAGCTGGTAATTGCTATTCTCAAACTTGCCTCGGAAGCTTCAAGTAGTGTTTAAAAAAAAACAACATTTGAAGGGTTTTTATAAAGCCATAAAGTGGCCTCGATGTACCTGGGAGTGACAGAGCTGGGAAAGGGTGGTCCTGCCTCCTCCAAATAATCCTGGGACTAACACACTGCTGGTAATGGGCAAAGAAACTGCTACAATTCAATATTGTCAATTTTTTTCCTATTATTTGGTGAAGTTTTGCCTGGCTGCTGGGCTGGGGGCAGAGCACGTGGCACAACAGAGAGTCTGGGTTGGGTTTGCTGCTTGGACAGGGTTGGGCTGCCAAAAACAAGGGGGGAAAAGGGGGAAAAAAGAGGGAAAAAAGGCAAAATAGTAAAGAAAAAAATAGAAGTTAAAAAAAAATGAAGAAGAAAAAGGGGAAAGAGGAAAAGTCAAAAAAGAAAATTTAAAAGGGCAGAAAAGGGGGAAAATAGGAGTCAGAAAGACAGAGGGGAAAAGGGAAAAAATATTCCCCCTTTTTTAAGGGGGGAAAAAGGAGAAAAAAAAAGAAAGGAAAACAAAGGAAAAATTAGAAGAGAAAAAAATTTTAAAAAGAAAAATAAGGAAAATCAAGGGGCAAATAAAACAGAAAAAGGGAAAGATCTTAAAAGAAGGAAAAAATGAAAGAAAATAAGGGAGGAAACAAAAAAGGGAAGACAGAGAAAGGGAAATGAAAGGAGAAAAAAGAAAAGATGGGGGAAAGAATACAAAGGAAAAATGTAAGAAAAAAAAGGAGAAAAGGTAGAAAAGAGGGGGGAAAAAAGGAGGAAAGGGGAGAAGGAAGGGGGAAAAAAGGAGGAAAATTAGGGGGAAAAGGAAAACAAAATCAGCTTTTCCTGACATGGAAAAAATTCCAAGGGGTTCAAGCTCCAACCCAAGGCTGCAGGAGCTCCTAGGTCCTGCAGGGCTGAGGGGATTTTCCCATTCCCAAACTCATCTCCAAGAAAACATGAAATGGGGGCAGAAATAAAATAGAAGCTTCCCATAACTGATCCAAAATTGGGATTATTTTTAATTGGCTTTCTGAGATTTCTGGCAGGGATCCAGGCAGCCGGCACAGCCAGGGAAGGGAAAACCTGGCCAGGAACTGTGGGTTCAGTAATAACATTTTTCATCGTTTTTGTAACACCTTGTTAAAGCCAAAAGCTCCGGATTGAACATTCATGGGGAATTTTTTCCCTCTTGACACAAGCTGGGTTTCACTTTCTCCTCCACCTGCACCAAAATAATCTGGATTTTTGGGGAGCATCAGTGGTGCTGCATATCTAAATCTGAGGGGTTTTCGTGAGGCTACCTGGATATTTGGGATTATACTTTGTAGGATGGGACAGGTGGCACAGGATGCTGAAAGGTGGGGGAAGCATGGCCCGGAAAATGAAAGCCAAAGTAAAAAAAAATCAAATAGTGCTAAAGCAGAAAAAATGAAATAAAAATTAAAAAAAAAAAAAAAGATAAAAAATAAAACAAGAATAAAAACAAAACTAAACCAGATAACCTAAAATAAAAAGAAAATAAACCAAAAAAAAAACACTAAATAATGTGAAATTAAAACTAAGTTACAATAAAAATAAGTAATAAATAACAATTCTTAAAAATTGTAGCCATGGTGCTGTGGGAAGTGGTTTAGTGTGGATTTCACAGCTGGACCCAATGGTCTGGAAGGTCTTTTGCAACTCAGCTAACCAGAGTTGGGAGTACCCAGGGCTTGTGTTCCTGCTTGGAAGAGGAAAAGCCAAAAAAAAGAGGATAGAACCAAGCAGGGAGCGCTGAGGCCAAATTCCCACCTTATTTATACAGCTGCAAAGCACAGCTGGGCAAAGGCAACCTCCTCCCACTGGGACACGGCTCCATCCCACCCCTGCCCACAGGGATCACCTGCAGCACCACCTCAGCCCTTCCAAGGCTGCAGGCAGAGATAAACCCGAGTTTAAATTTAATTGAGGATTAATTCCCATCCTTCCGGATTATTATTTGGACCCGGCATCTTAATGATCTGACTAATGATGCTGGGAATTAATTTATTTTTGGGCTAATTAGAGGGCATTTGTTAACACCCTCTTTGGTGGTGGCGAAAATTATTTGGGAATCAAGTTATTCGACAGTGCATGGGATATTAAATGCATCTGGGAATTGTCTGGATCCAGTAAATTATCCCACTAACACCCCCAAAAAGCAGATTTCCACATGCTGGAGGGAAGCAAGGATGGGGAATAACCAGGGACAGAATGTTGGGATGCATCAGCAGTACCCATGACCTAAAATAAAGATGATCCTGATGCTCCATCTGGCTTTCCCACCAGGATTGCAATGCCAAATCTTCCTTAATTTATCCCTAATTGTGGCAAAAGTTCCCTCCTGACTTCAGGAAGTGTGGGCTGTTGCTCCTTGCATCCCTCCCCTGCCCCATCCCACCCCTCTGCCTCATTTCACTGATTCCTTCCAGCCACAGCAGCTCCCAGGAAAATAAACTGTGCCCAGCTGGGGTGTCCCAACATCCCAGGTTAATTTTCTCCAGGAAATTCCCAAAATTTTCAGGAAATCTCCCAAAAATCCATCACACAAACCCAATCAGGACGTGGGTGGTACCCAGAGGTGCATCCCTGAGGATGAGGATGGACGGGTCAAGGATGCTCTTCCCAGCACGAACAAGCCAATATTTAAATTTTGTGGGAGGACAAAAAAACCCTGTTATCACTCAGAGATTTAGAGATGCTGTCCATCAATTTGGAAAAAAAGACAAGAATTCAGAAGTTCACTGGAAAAGCCAAAATCACCTGAAATCCAAAGCTGCCCCACGAGGGTTTTGTTTTATCCTCGAGTTGGAAAAGCAGGTATTCCTGATGTGCCAGAGGGGTAAAACACTCTTCTCCCAACAAAACTTCATGCATTTAATCCAAAAGAAGAGATTTCCTTAAAAAAAAACACCTTAGGAAAAAAGATGAGATTTCCTTAAAAAAAAAAAAAAAATTACTTCCTTTAAAAAAAATTATTTCCTAAAAAAAAAAGTTTCACTTAAAAAAGGAGTAACTTTTTAAAAAAGGCAATTTCCTTAAAGAAAGTCAGATTTCCATACAAAATGAGATTCTCTTTATTTCTCCCTCCCAAAAGAAATGGAGGGAAAATGGAATATGTTCCTGCAAGCTCGGTGGGGAAGCTCAGCATCACTTTTCTCCCTGTTTTATCCCTGGCCCCACAATATCAGAGAGTGTTTAATGTAATTTGTAAATAAATATCTAATATTATAAAGATCTCAGGTTAAAATGAAGGGGTTTATGGGCTGGCTTTGGGGAGCAAGGGCTGCAAAGTGCCTTAAAAACCCCAATTTTGGGATGCTAAGGAACCCAGCATCTCCTCCTCTTCCTGACACCGCCAGCTCCCCTATTAACCTCTCCTGTAATTAGCCTCAAGCAATTAACTTTTGCTCCTAACGAAGGAATCTCAGTGCAGGGAGTTAAAGAAAATAGGGAGGGAGGAGGGGAAAAAAAATAGGGGGGAATCCTGATCCCATCATCTGCCTGCTCCATATCGCTTAAACCCAAAACAAGAAGCTATTTTTTCACTTAAATCTCCCAAAATCCAACTGATTCACTCAAATCCCTCTCCCCATCCACATGAGGCTGGAAAGAGCCCCCGAAACATCAGACCCCAAAGATTTTGGGGTGTTTTTTTTCCAGGGAGCACACGCTTTTCCACGAGGAGATGATGCCAGCCACACCGAGTCAGCACTTTTGGAGGCATGGTGTCCAAAAGTTTCATCCAAGCCACATCCACTGAGCCACACATCGCTTTTCCCCACTCCAACCCCAAAACCTCGCAGGATTTAAAGGCAAAATCAGTCGAAAAAAGCCAAATTAAGCCATTTCCTCTCCTATTTTCTGCTTCTCCCCGGCAGACAGCTGTCCCGCATCCCAGCCAAAAATAATCCATCCCCCCCCTTTCCTCAATCTAATCTCCCCGGCTGGGAGTTTGAAAATATCCTGCCGGGTTTAGGGTTTCCCGTTACCCGGTGGGCGGCGAGATAGTGGGAAAAAAGATCCTTGGGAGCGAGAAAAACCGGGAAGAGCCCAGACAAAGAGCCGGAGCCCAAGTTGAGCTTGGACACCTGGCGAGGACTGGGATGGAGCGGAGGAGGGACACCCCAAAGCCTCGGCAAAACTTCCCGAGTTGCACAATGCCACCGGCGGAGCCGCCCTCCCGCAGAGGGAAAAGCGACAAAAAAATCGAGGATAAATTTCTAATTATAATAATAATTATTATTATTATTAAGAAGAAGCCCTCTCTGCATTGCTGCAGAGGCACTAAAGGGGATTTCTGGAGTGTTCATCCAGCCCTGTGGGATGGGGAGGAGCTGCCAGGGGGTCGCGCAGTGTCCCAGGGGGAAGGGGTGCCCTGGGGGACACGAGGGGCGCCAGGAGAAGGTGGCACCCGGGGGACAGCGGGGTGCACGGAGGGCTCGTCCCGGGAGAGGCGGCGGGATGCGGCATTCCCGCCAGGGCCACGCTCGGGCACTGGCGGCCAGCCCGCATGAGGCCCTGCGAGGTGGCACTGCTGTTCCCCGGCCCCCGTGGGTGTCCCGGGGGTACCGGGAGGGCACCCCGAGCCCCCCGGGCGCTCCGCAGCGCGGGGATGCTGCAGATAAAGCGCCCCCCACCCAGGCTGCCCGGGGGGCAACTTCGCGGCCACCAAGCGCCAGGAGCTGGGGGGCTCCAGCCCTCCCCGGGGGTCGTGGCCAGCTGGGGGGCACTGCCAGCCCTCCTCGGGGGAGCTGCGGCCGGCTGAGGGGGGCTGGCATCCCTGGGAGAGGGCTGCAAGCAGCCCGGGGGGATCGCGACCGGCCGGGGGGGGCTGCAGCCCCCAGGGAGGGCACCACGAGCGGCCGGGGGGGCTGGAGCGGCCCCGCCGCGGGAGCGCTCGGGCTCCGCGGGCAGCCCGCGGCCCCTGCGGCCAGCACGGGGGGCTGCGACCCCCGGGGGCACGGCCAGGGGAGGGGAGGGGGGGTCTGGAGCCGGCCGGGGGTCGCAACCCCCCTGAAGGCACCGCAAGGGGGCTGCGGGTGGCGGGCACGGGGGGCTGCGGGCAGCCGTGGGGTGCGACCCCCCGAAAAGCCCCGCGACCCTCCCGGGGCTCCGCAGCCGGGCAGCGGCGGCCGCAACTTGTCAGGGGGGGCCGCAACCTTTTTGGGGGCTCTGTGAGCGCTCGGGGGGTGCCCAAGCCGCAATCACCGGACACCCCCCCGGGATCGCTGCGGCCGGCCGGGGGGTGGGCAGGAGGGGGTGCACCCCGCCCCGGCGGCGGCATCCCCCCAAAATTACCGCGCCCGGCCGAGGGGGTCACGGCGGAGAACCGCAGTGGCACGGCCGGCCCGAGGTCAGCCCGCAGGGGGAATCGGACACCGGGGACGGACACCCGCGCTGCCCCGGCCCCGCACCGCCGGGGAGACGGCGGGAACGGCAAGTTACTTCCCACACCGGAGGGGATGGCGGGTGGGGGGGGGGGGGTGTCCCCGCCGTCGCCGCACGTGCCCCGCCGCCCGCGCCGCTTTGTCCGCCGGGCTCCGCGGCTCCGCCCGCCCCCGCGCGGCGGCCCCGCCGTGAGTGACAGCCCTACCTGCCCGCCAATCTTCATCACACCGACACCGGCCTGACAGCGCGGCCGCCGCTCGCCGCCCGCCCGCCCGCCCGGCCCCGCCGCGCCGCCGCCGACAGGCCCCGCCCACCGCCCGCAGCGACACGCCCCCCACGCCGGGCCACGCCCCCTGTGGGCCCTTCCCGCCGCGGGGCCACGCCCCGGCCACGCCCCCTCGGCGCTGCCCTCAGCGCCCCCTGCTGGCCGGCGCCGCTCCCCGTCCTGCGCCCCCCGCCCCAAACGGAGCCGCCCCTCCGGACCCCCCCGGTGTCCCCGGGACAGCGCCCCGACCCTCCCCCGCCACCCCTGCCCCTGCTCCCCTCAGCCAGACTGCCCGCACCACATCCGCCTCCCCCAGCAGCATCCATCCCCTCTTTATTCCCCGAATGTACTGCCCCGCACCCGTGTTACCCCCAACACTTACTGCCCCTCCAGCAGCATCCGCTCCCCTCCACATTTCCTGCACTCCTCCCCCCCGAGTGCTTTTGCCATCCCAGACAGATTCAGAGCCAGCCTTGCTGGCCTTGGGCTCCACTGACTCCAACCTCGGTGTCCCCCCTCCATCAGGATCCCCCGGGGGGAGCTGCCAAACCCTTCCACCCCCCAGCACAACCTTCAAATTTCGGACACCCAGTGAAATCCCACCCCAAACTCCTCCTGTGGTATTATCCCAGGCCAAACACTCTTATTTTTGAAATATTTATTAATTATTGTTAATTGGGGGAGCGGGCTTCTGACCGAGCTCCCCCTACCCAAATTTTGGTCTGCATGAGACATCAACTGCCCTTCTCTCTCCCAAAGATGAAGTTTTCCTGGAATCACATTCATTAGGAGCACTGGGTCCTACCGCCGAATTTTCCCACATTTTGTTGCAAAAGCCACAGGGACAGAATTTTTCTGGATCAGTCTGGCCACAGTTTTTTTCTCCCAATTTTCCATCCCCTTCCCTAATGAAAACTACCATCAAGAACGGCTTTAACAAGAAATGCTGAATTTCTGCCCATTTCCTAAAGATGTGTGGGGGATGGAGTCACTCAAAAGAGCCCCAGAATTCCTTTGGAATAGGTTAAGGCTAATAGGTTAAGGAATAGGTTAAAACTGACTCCGGAAAGTTTCAGAGGGATGTACGAGCCAGGGGCACTAAATGGTGTGTAAGGGATGGCCATGGGGTCAGGGATGCAATGGGAAAGGTGGACAAACAAATTAAATTTCAGGCCAGGAACCCAAAATAATTTAATTTTTCCTCTTCAGTTTTCCCAAACAAATGGCCTGTTGAAAACTCAGCATTCCTAAATCCCTCCTTCTAGTTTCTCCCCAAAATAAGCCCATCCAGAAAATATTTGTTCTACTGTTTGTACTTCCTACTCAGGAGCAGGCTCCAACACACACTGATGTCCTTTGGGTTGGCCAATGAAGAGCAAGGGAAAATAGATGGCTCCCGCTTGGAACCCATCAATAAAACAACAGAGAGATGCAGTGGGTGGTTGGGATGAATCCCACCCCCCTCCAAAAAAAAAAAAGAAAGAAAAAATCACTGCATTGCATCACTGAGAAAACCAGCAGGAACTCAGAGCATCCCCCCAGTCCTTCGGAGATGTTGGAATGATTTATAGGAATTTCTTGCCTTGTAAATCAGCCAGCGGGACGTTTTTCCCCTCCCTTATTACTATTCCACAGAAGCGAGCAAAGATGAGGAGCCATAAAGCTGTCGCCGGTTGTTTCAACCAGCTGGGGATGCCAGACAGAAAATATTTCGGATTTTGCAGAAGCTGGAGAATTGGAAAAGGAGAGAGAAGGGGAGGCAGATGGAAAAGCCATCATCATGATATCAAAGGACCACTGGATCATCCACACTTGGCATCTCATCTTTCCCGTATCTCATCTTGGAAAACAGGGATGTAAAAGAGCAGGCACATGTGGGGCATATTTTAAGGTACATCATTGCCAAAAATATCCAAGAGCTCCAAATTTCAGGGTTCTCATGGTACAGGGATATTTCTTATGGAGCCAGCAGCAACAAGCTCCTCACATTCATTCACCAATCATCCCAAGTTTGTTCCTCAAGCATCCCAAATTCATTCCTCAAGCATCCCAAATTCATTCCTCAAGCATCCCAAATTCGTTCCTCAAGCATCCCACATTTGATCCTTTAATATCCCACATTCACTCCTTGGGCATCTCTCATTTGTCTTCCCCAATTTGTTACCAATCACCAAAGCAATTCCTGCACTGGTTTGGAATCTCACTTTTAAACTCTAGGGGAAGTAGCCAGGCCCAGATTTTTCCTTCACAAAGGCAAAAGCTGCTTCTTCCCAGGAGAGTTTTTTCCAGAGGTTAATTATCATCAATTATCATCCCTGGTTAAAAAATACATTTCCCAGTTGGATTGGCCACTTCATCATCCAGCTTGTTGGAGGTTTTTTTTGGTGATAAATTAAAATTCTCTCGCACTCAATCTCATCATTCTTCTCCCCCAGAAAAAGCATCTTTCTCTTGCAACAGGTCAGTACTGAGTGATTTCTTTTTTTTGGTCAGGTCCCATCCTACAAACCCTGAGCCTCCTTCTTTCCACCCTAGACTGCAGCTGGAAGGGATGTCCAACCCCCAAAAACAAGAAACCTTCCTTCAGACACCTTTTTCATCCCTATCCCAATCCAGATTGCTGGAAAACCTCCCTGAAATAAACCCCCTTCACTTAAAATTCCCCCAGATTCTGGGGGTTGTGCCATTTCCATGCCCCAAACTGAACCTCAGGGAGATTTTTTTTTGCACATGTGAAGTCAGTGTTGTAAATATATAATTGCCAAAAACTCACTGGCACTTATTCCAGAGGACATGGACGGGTCCTTTCCAAAAGAGACAGGTTTTGATAAAATATTAAACATTTGGCAAGAGCAGCGACATACATAACCAGCAATATTTACATTTTTACATAACAGGCTTCAGGAGAAAACAAATTACATAAAATATAGAGGTTTAGTCTCCATCATTTCACTGCTCCTCCATAAATAATTCAATTCTCTTTCCAAGATTGCATTATTGCTCGTGTCAGATTTCTCTAAGAAAAACTGTAACGGGATTCTCCACAAGATGCATAAGAGCAAAAGCCAGTAAATTATTCAATGATAGATATTAAAAACAAGACTGGGTTTTAGGACATTTCCTTGAGGCTGAGCCTGGCTTAAGCAGTGCAGCAGGTTGGAGGGGTGTAATGTCCCTTCCGAATTACAGGGAGGGTGTCCAACCCCTCAGGAGTTAAAAGATGCTACAAAGGAACCCCTAAAAACAATTTAGGACTTGTTTCAGGCAGGGTGTTTCTCCAAACTGTCCCAGAGGTACCCACCAGCCCTTCACCCCTCTGGCTCTGACACAGCATTTGGAGCTGCACCCAAATCACTCATTAAAAATTGTGCTGGAATTTTAGGAGATATTTAAGGACATGAATATTTTGCTACACCTTTCCAAACTGTCTCCAGTAATGACTTTCAAGAAGTGAGGAGAAAATTCAGCATCAACTAATGCAGCCTTAAAAGCAACGCAGGGACCATCCCCACAGAGATTTGTCTGTCCAAACCCAACAGTGCTTGGGCCAAATGTGGGATGAAATTAAAGGACTCCCCAAATTTTAACTGTTTAGCTCATGGAAGATTTCTATATAACTTGATTTTCTCTCCATTTTTGGTACTTCACTTACTCACAGGACAACTCCTCTTTTTCCCTGTCACATGATTTTCCTGGGAATAATAAGAGACTCAACCCCAAAGATTTAAAACACCAAGAAAACAATGTTATTTTTGAAGCCACCACGCATTTTAAATAATCTCAGCCACACAAATAAGCATGTAATTTCACAAGAACTAATGGATAAATACATGGGAGAATATAATTAAAGGGTTTATCAATAACCCATAGGGACAAGGAGGATATATTAAGAATAAATGATCAGTGCCAGGATGGTTCTACATTCCCAGAGGTTTCCCTATGCAAGATTAAATAAGATTAGGTTTATTTCTTGTGAGAGGTTGATGGATTGATAATAAAGAAAGCTAAAGCCAAAACAAAGGATTTTTCCCAACTGATGGGCAAAAATCCACCAAGCAGCTGGGACTGAGTGGGAAAACATCTAAAAAATGGGATTTCTCCCCTCCTCACACTGGTTAAGTGGGGGTTAATGATGGCTTGTTGAGCCAGGAAAGCGTTTTGGGGTCCTTCCAGAGGGCAAGTGATGAATAAATGGCAGGTTATATATATTTTGATTAGAAAATCCCTGCTGCCAACTTGCTCCTCTTAAATGTTTAATTTCAAGGCATAATAAGTCCTCGGCTGGTTTTTGCTGCTCCTTTGGGCTCTCCTGTGCAAAGTTACTGAAAGCATCTGACTGACTGATCCTTTCCCAAGCATTTCCAGGGATAAATTTAAAATAATAATAATAAAAAAAAAGAAAGCTGTGGATGTTTAAAGGGACTTACCTCCATCACTCAGACAAGCTTTGGAGTCTATTTTCCAGAGGCAGGATCAGCTGATTGAGATAGAGCTGGGCCGGAGGGATACCAGTGGGGGGAAACAAAAATTCTAAATGATTGTAAAACTACACCTTGTGCAAATACTGCAAAAACCAAGCCAGGCTTGGTCAGTAGGCTGAGCCCCCTCAGATTTGTGTTTCCCTTGGATGTCTGCAGTACCTGACAGTCAGCACAGGAGACGTGGGGATGCTGATCCTGCCCTTTTAAATTTTTGACTCCACCTGAGATGTTTCTGCACCTTGGCTGGGTTTGGCGCTCGTTCCTCTTCCTCTTTGAGGTTCAGCCCTGGTGGGAGCTCAACCTTCACCCGCAGCATCTCCTCACTGAGCTCTGCCAGCCCCAGCCCGGCTTCCCGGGAGCTGCTGGAGGGAGAAGCGGAGAGATGGTCACAACTCTTTAAAGATGCAAATTGAGAAGCAGCCATCATAACAAGAGAGCTCTGCTAATTCTCTTACGAGTATGCAGATTTCAACGCTGACTTTTCCTAGGCTTATTTGTTTTATTTAGCAATAAATTTAATACCAGGTCCCTGAAGCAAAGAGACAGATGGACTATAAACTTTGAATTTTGAGTAGTTTTACTTTCTTAAGTTCATGTCATCTTTGATGTCTTCTGAAATTACATCTTGGAAAGTTTGCAGGGATTGAATTCTGCTTTTTTACAGCCCTCAAAGCAATTTGATTAGCTGCCTTTTAAATTTTTTTTCTTGTGCAGGTTACCTGAAGGATCTTAAATACCATCTCTGTGATTCATATCCTTGGCTGCCAGAGTTGTCTCAGGGAGCTGCCAGTGGACCTGAGAAAACCAAACCACTACACAATATCTTCTCTGCAGGCAAAGAAAAGCAAAATTAGCTTTATGCATCCTTTGGGATGGAAAACCTCTGAGATCTGAGACCAAAACCCCTGGGCTGAAATAAAATAGTGCCCTTGCAGAACACAGGCCAGCTGGGGTGGGGTTTTGGAACGACCACAAAGTCATAATGCAGCAGGAAGGATTCATCTCCTTTTTTCTTCTTTTCTTTTCTTTTCTTTTTCTTTTTTTTTTTTTTCTTTTTTTTTTTTTCCATCCACCAGCAATTAAAAAATTAGTTTGGAAATGAGGAGAAACAACAGAGAGGTTGGTGCAGGCTGGGGAAGCCTCTGGGAGGAGGGTGGTCTCCATCCTTCAGTTGTCCACAGGTGCTCAGATGAAGCCATGAGTTGGTTGAAGACCATGGGGGTCAGATACACAAGAACATCCTTTTTACCAACAACCCTGAGGTGTGTGAAAATTTAAAATTTTATCTGGAGGTGTAAAAATCACATCCCACGTGCTCAGGAGTCAGGGAGAGGTGAACTTAAGGACAACACTGCGATATTTGAAGTTAACTGCTTCAGCCTCGTAGATCTAGGCCCAGCCAGGTCCCATCATGATTAATTTCCCTACTGTCACACACAAAAAGGGAAGGAAATTAAATTTAAAGAAAAAAAAACAGCAACAAAAACCCCACGTCGTTTCCAAGCTGCAACCCAGGAAACAGCGGAAAAAAAAAATCAGTGTGTCAAATGAAGAAGGGGGAGAACAAAGGTGTTACAAGGAGCCAAGAATAAAACCCAAATGAAAACTGCAAACAGGTTTGACTGCCAAAAAATCCACCTGCCTGAAAGTCCTGCGGGTCTCACCAATAAATTTGGGCCATTTCAGCAGTTGTTGGTTGGTTTCAGCCACTCAAAATCCCACCATGGGCAGGTGCTGCCATCGCTCAACCCCTTCCAGTTTTGAGACATTATTGACTGCTCAATTGCAATGGAATTATGACAGATGATTATTACAGGCACATTAAAGTCTAATGAGTGGCCAGTGATTGATGCCATTTGAAGAATACCATGAGAACTAATGAGGATGAGCCACTTCAGATGAGGAGTTGTGGGTTTCGTTATCAGTGGCTCCTTGGCTTCTCACCCGAAAGCTTTTGGTGAAAAGGAAGAGGAGGTTTACACAGGTAAAGGGCAAGGATTCCACAGTGATGATGCAAGGAGGACCCACACAGGTGCTCTTTAAAGGTAAAATTGGTGGGAAATAGCATTTCTTGGGGAAATGTGTGGGAAATAGAAGTTTCCTAGAAAAACATTTGTCTGTGGGCTTTAGAGCCTTTGGGAATGCCATTAGAAAAACAAATTTTAATTGTTACCATCTCCCCAAACTCTGTTTTTGTCTTTTTTTTCCCCTCAATCTTCTTATACTCATTTTCCATGAATTCTTTACCTCCTTCCTTTAGCTTTGCCTCTTCTCCATCCCTTGCAGCACTAATGGAGGTCTCTATAGCCAAATTTCAGTCTCTCAGGTCATTTCTCTCCTTCTTCTTCTCGTTGGTTGGAACAGATTTTGCCACAATATCAACCCATGTTGACTCCATGGGGATTTGTCATCCCATGTGGGCATGATGGCATTAAAACATCCCCAGGAGACAACTACAGGAACTTTCTTTTTGTAGGGTTTTTAGGCAAATTGCAGCAGTTGCTTGAACTTCAGAGAACCAAGTATCAAAACCCTTTTTGCACCAATCTGTTCATTCACTGGCCTGAACTAAAGTTGCATTTACTACAACAAGTCACCAAACCCAAATAATTACAACCTCCTCCCACTTGGGAGTGATGTGAACCACAAGAGGAATCATAAGGTGATGACAAAGACATCCTCTCTTCCTCCATCCACCTTCTTCTGGGCTGGGGTCAGTCTTGTCCTATAGTGGGAAAGATTTTCTCTCCCTCCACCAACCAGGGCCTTTTAGAGGCATTTCCACTTGCTGGGATGGGATTTTCTGTTTTCTTTTCCATTTGAAAAGTGGCTTCATATTCCATTTTATTATTTCTGAATGTTGCAGGATTTATTCTGTTTGAAGTCTTACATCCTCATTTCCTGTCAGGATGATTAAAATTGATTTCCGCCATCAGCTAGAAAAAGATAACCTGAAGTGGGTTCCTGTGAGAGAGAGCTCTATCCCCACTGGAGACATTACTAACCCTCTCCTATTATTTTAACTTTGTTTTTTGGGGGGTTGTCTCTTTGGAAAAAGACAACTCAGTGCTTCTCAGCCATAAGCATCCTCCAGGTATGTCAGGAAGAACTTTTTAACCTCATTTTCCCCATCACAGAAAGTGGACTGAGGGGTTTAAATAGCTCCTGTTTACCACTGCCACCCTCCTGGCAGTATTTTTAGAGAAGTAATTGGATCCTCCTGGCGCCTTCGCTTTGCTTTCTCCAGCTCCACATCCTCTCACCCCCCACCTGCACCTGTCCCAGTTTGTATCTGGGCAGCTGAAACGGGATGGGTTTTTCCCCAGCATTGAGCTGGGTGGTTCCCAGTGCACTCAGAGACTTTGCAGGAGGAGGAGGGAGGGATTTGGGCTGGAAAACCATTGGCAAGCTGTAAAACATCTGGCTGACAAAGAAAACATGGAAAAAATTAGTCCAGAGGGCAAGTGGCGCTCAGGGATACAGCAGTTCCAACCTTTATCCACCTCTTGAATCAACTAAACCTGGAATATTCTAAATAATAAAAAAAGAATCAATTAAAATAAATTAAGTAACTTTATTCTAAATCAATTCAATACGTTTTTACAATTGACTAAATAAATTTTAAAATTAACAAAATCAACCAAATGCTGGATATCCTGAATGATCTCCAAAATATCCCTAAAATAGAAATAACATCTTTCCAGGCTGAAGCATCTTGGGGCCTCATGACCAAGCTGGTTTGCAGCAAAACCCCATAGGCAAATTTATGCAAATGAGGGGGACTGGTGGTTCCTAGCACACCCAGGATGAAATGTTGTGTGTGTACTGACACTCTTTTCCCCAAACACCATCTCCAGGCTCCCAACCCACAAGGAATCTCCCCAAAAAAGGGGTCCCCAGACAGGTCCCTACCATCCAACAGATCCCCACCACAAGGCTTAAACACCCTTACAAGAGAGTAATTTAACGCCATTCCCAGCTTAAGCTCCATATCTACCGGGCGTGAAATTAGTTCCAGCAAGCTGCAAATTTGCCACTAATAAAAATATTTAGCAATTCGCTAGTCTTTAAATCAGGAGCAGAATATTTTCTTTCTTGCATCAACGCCCGTTTCTTTTTTAATTCTAATGTCGGAGCACCGGGGAGCTCCAGCCGTAAAACTGGAGTCTCACGACTGCGCGAGCAGTTTTAAATCAGTTCCCTCAGCGCTTCCAGCTCTGCCACCAAGAGTTTGATCATTTATTATCGTTTGACACTGGGCCATGTTGGTTATTTCGGCCACCAGGATGAGCTGGGCGTGGTGGATTTGCAGGTTTTAACCCAAAAGGAGCAGTCTTAACCCAAACCTGCCTCGTTTCCAGGGGCTGCTCCTCTCACAAAAGAGCTTTGACACATGTGATCCTGTCTTGCAGGCCTTGAAGGAAGGTGACCTCTCCGTCCTCCTGTGCCAAGCATTTAATTAGCCTCAGCACTAATTGCATCTCTCTGCCAAGCCTGTTTCACCCAATGCCAGCCTCAGGATCTTTGTCACGCCTTTGCTAAGAAATGCCACAATTCCCTGATCTCCTCCTTGGGGAAAACTATCCATGGTGATGACACATCCTTCAAATCATTCCTTTTCCTTGGCAGGACAGCAGTGCCCATCCACTGGACAACACTGAATTATTTGTGCCCAAATAAATCCTTTGAATCAGGTTTTCTAGGCCACGAGCATCCAACAGCATCTGTAGGACTCCACTTTTCCTTATTTAATGCAGATTATTGCTTGAGAGCCTTGCCAGGAAAGGTTTTATGATACCTATATTATGGATATCAAACATATTGGAGCTGGAATTAATCACCACCACATCGTTTGTCATCACTTTGATGTGTCCTGTCCCCAGCACAAGGGTTTGGGTGCAAATGCCACGTGGTGCAAATCAAAAGTCTTGGAGAAATCTGAATGTGTGACACCAGCAAACTTCCCTACATCAGCAGTTATCCTGGAAAAAAACACCACAAATGTGAAACTTCTCCCAGAGTCATGCAAACAACACAAAAATCCTCAATATTTGCCGCTCTCTCATGTTTTTTAATTCACCTTTTATACCCAGCATTGCCTTTCTGTCATTTCTTTTTTCCAGGTGCAATGCATCTCTGACACAAGCAATAAATGGGACCAAATCCCAGCAGGTAAAAGCTGGAAGGAAAAGTCATTTTAGGCCACCAATAACTGATTCTTTGGCAATAAACTCAGATTTTTGCATTCGACTGATGGGCTGACAGAGCAGTCTGCAAGGCAAATCCCCAGCAAGGCATTTCTGATGCTGGGAGCAGGCTGAGCTGCAGAGGAGGGATGTGGGGATGTGTTTAGGATGATGAGCTTTGTTGCAGATGAGTTCAAGAAATTTCTGGTGAAGGTTTTTATTTTGGAAATATCACACCAATGGGGTTGGTTTTCCCACTTTTCCTTATCTGTGGATTTATTTGTGCTCAGAGGAACCTGCAGCCTTGCTGTGATACCATATGGGCTGTGCAAATAAATATTATTAAATATTATGTATCATAGGTAATATAATCTATATTCTATGTATTATTAAGTATTGAATACATTTAATATTAAAGGATAAATATATAAGTGTTTTGGAAAGGTTTGGGCATCATTTAAACTCCAAAGTTGTGCTTGAGTTACCATCAGCCCTACTGCCATGGTGGGGTTAAAAACCAACAAGCAGCATGGCCCAGAGCTGGCCATTGGATGTGTATATAAATGTAATATATGCAACACACTTGCTGGGCTGTATATTGCATTTATTCTTCAACTTCTGGTCACATATCTGGGCTGTGGTGTGCTGCACCAGCAGGATCAATAGCTGGATGATTCAATCTCTCTGCTTCAAACTCTTTAAACTGGCTTAACATTGCTGTTGCTAGAATCAAGAAACTACCAGGCAGCACTGAGATGTGGAGATGAGAAATAAAAACCCAATCAATATGGGAAGAGGTTAATGAGGCCATTGGAGAAGCTGTGGATAAAAGGTACAAGAGAAAAAGAAGCCAAGGAAAATTATTGGCTGATGAATAAAAATTCTAACTTCTAGATGAAAAGCCAAAGGATGCAAAAGGAATGTCAGAAGGAGAAAGCTGCAGTTCCAAACAGCATTATGGATAAGAAATTTGGAGTTTTAGAAACTACCGGGTTCCAAAAAAAATGTGAAGAAAAGGGAAAACAGAGAAAAGCAAAGGGAGATTCCCAAACAACGGGCACAAATGTTTAATTTCTCATCTCCAGCAGCAGCAGGAAGCCCAGGGAACAACACAAGAGAAGGACTGGGAAAGAACAGCAGAGGTGGACATCAACAAGGCGGGGATTGCAGGGGGGAAAAGCCCTGCCCGGTGGGATTAACAGCACCGAGCGGAGCAGGAAGGAGTTTGCTCTCCAACATACGTTTTTAATGTGCTGGCAGCCGGCTGGCACTCCATGCCAAGGGAAGGCAGGTGTGGCAGACAGTTTGTGTTCTGCTTGCTGAAGCGTTTGGTGTCACGCTGGCGACTCTGATTTCATCGCAGGGAAAGGCAGAATAATTAACCGCTGCCTGATTCCTCCCCTTGAAAGAGGCGGCAGAAAACGCCCACTCAGGTGACATTTTATGCAGCCAAAGTGCTGCACACTTCAAGCGGTTGAGACAGAAAATATCAAGGTTTAGGTTTTTTCGGGTTAACTGGTGGGTGAGCCTGGAGTGCCTGGAGTTGGAACAAGATCGTCTTTAGAGTCCTTTCCAACCCAAACTATTGTGTAATTCTGAGATTTCATGATAAAGTCGCTCACCAAACCACATTGGCCTGGGGCTGATGGGCAAGATGTGATGGTGGAGAGACAGGATTTATAAACAGGCTGAAATATTTCTTTTAAATGGAAATTCCTCTAGTCTTGATATCAGAAGATGCTTATAGCATTGACAAACCTCCCTGCTTTGGCTTGGCTGGACCCCCAGCACGGCTGTTCCAAACCCTGCTGTGTCCCCATTAGTCAGCGTTACTGCATTAACGAAATCTGCCTGATTTTGGCCCTGAACATAATTGAGGGTGTGGACAGCTCAATTTTTAGCGTTTTGGGGTGCAAGCGTGTTCAGAGGTGTTGAGAGGCGCTCCCTGCAGCAGGGTGGGCAGGAGCTGGGTGGCGCCAGGTAAGGAGGCACCGACCCGTCTGCCCCTGGAGGGGAGGGAGATTCCCGCTCCACCGGGAGCAGCTGCGAGCTCCGGGACGGGAAGCGGCTGGAGCGGGATCCTGGGGATTCCGCGGGGCCAGGAGGGCCGGGGTTCAATAGGACTGGGACCGGGACCGGGATGGGGACCGGGATCGCGACCGGGACCGGGATCGGGATCGGGATCGGGATCGGGACCGGGATCGGGATCGGGATCGGGATCAGGACCGGGATCGGGACCGGGATCGGGATCGGGATCGGGATCGGGATCGGGACCGGGATCGCGACGGGGATCGGGCCCCTGGTGCCCCCGGCGCGCCCCCGCCTCCGGCGGCTCGCGGAAAGCCCCGCCCATTCCTCCACCTTCAGCCAATGGAGAGCCCCAGGCGGGGTAGGGACCTCGGCGGCCCCGCCCCCGCGCTCCGCCCCTCAGCCAATAGACAGCTCGAGCCGCGCTGCGGGCAGCGCTGATTGGCCGGAGCGGCGCGGTTGCTAGGCAGAAGCGGCGGCGCGGCGCGGCATGGCGGGCGCGCTGGGCGTAGGGCCGGGGGTGCTGGCGCTGCTGCTGCTCTGGGCCATGGCGCTGCTGCTCGTGCTGGGGCTGGTCCGCGCCGGCCGCGCCCGGTGAGCGCTGGGACGGGGCAGGACCGGGCCCGGGCCCGGTGAGCCCGGGGATGGGGCGGGACCGGGCCCGGTGAGCGCGGGGACGGGGCGGGACCGGGATCGGACCCGGTGAGCGCGGGGATGGGGCGGGACTGGGATGGGACCCGGTGAGCGCGGGGACGGGGCGAGACCGGGCCCGGTGAGCGCGGGGACGGGGCGGTCCCAGCCCGGTGAGCGCGGGTTTCGGGCCCGGCGGCGCTGAGCTCTCCCCGTGTCCCCGCAGGGTCGCCGCGGTGCCGGTGGCGCTCGCAGCCGCCGCGCTCACGGCCGCGCTGCTGCTCTTCCCCCGGGAGGGCGAGAGCCCGGCCCCAGCCGGCGCTGAGGAGGTGAGGCCGGGCGGGAGGGGCCGGGCGGTGCCCCGGGATGGTCCGGACAGCGATGCACGGCCCCGGGGATGGGCCCTTTCCTTGGGGATCGCCCCGGATGGGTCTTTGACCCGGGGATGGGCTCCAGCGGCCACCCTGCAGCCCTGGGAATGGTTCTTTACCCCGGGCAGGGTGCCCTGCCCTGCGGCCCCGGGAATGGGCGCAGCGATAGCCCCGTGCCCGGGAGATTGCCCCGTGCCCAGAGATTGCCCCGTGCCCAGAGATTGTCCCGTGCCCGGAAGATTGCCCCGTGCCCAGAGATTGCCCCGTGCCCGGAGATTGCCCCGTGCCCAGAGATTGCCCCGTGCCCAGAGATTGCCCCGCGGCGCCTTTTTGGTCACCTGGGGCTCCGGCAGTCTCTGCTGGCACAGCAAGTGTCGCCGGTGGAGCCGGGAACTATTGATTTCTCTAAGTAAATTCCTGATTTGCACACTGGAGCACCTTTACCCGCGGGGTTTGGCTCCCCTCCTCCTGTCCCCAGGGGCTCTGTGCAGGGACTGTGCTCTCTGCTCCCTCTCTGCCATTCCCTTATCGTTTTCCTTCCAGTTCTGCAGCCTTTCACTTTTCCCTCAGCTCTGTTTTCTGATTAAAGCCCGGTGACAGCTCTTTAGCTCTCTTGTAGGTCCTTGCCGAGCATGAGACCATCTGCGTTGTCAGGCACAGCGATCTCTCCCAGTTTTTGGATCAGGCTGTCTGAGCTGCCACCTCAAGCTCTCCCAGAGCTCTTTGGGCTTTGAATACACAAAGTTTTGTGGCCTTTCAGGTGCCTTTTCCTCTGTTCTATTATTAATGCATGTTAATTATCGCTCTTCTGCTTCTTGTTCTGTGTAAATCCCTACTAAAAGATACTTGTAATGTTCTTTTCTTCTGCCTGTGTCACATCTGACCTGCTCTGTGAAGGTTAGGAGTGAGATGAAGGGCAGCCCAGTGCGTGTTTGTTGCCTGGGAGGCAAATGGAATTGGAAAGCTTATTTTTTTTACGGATCTTCAATTGGACTGGACCTGCCCTGCCTATCAATAATACATGACCTGGGCTTTCTGCACCAAAACTCTGCTAATTGGCTAATTAAAAAGTGAAACGTGCAGAAGGAGCCGGCGCTTGGCTCACCAGAGACTCTCTGCAGGAGCACCAGGGCTGAGCTAATGCGATGGATGAAGCTGAGCCGGGGCTGAGCAGAGCTCTGGGGGGTCTGGGGAGCAGAGAGGGGGTTTCAGATCAGCCTCCTCGCTGTGGGCTTCTCTTTGTGTCTTGCCTAGCTACCATAGCTTTTTATTTTTGTAATATTTTTATTCTTTTCTCACTATCTCCCTTCTGAAAGGGAATCAGGGCTGGAGGTTTGTGGCTGTGGAGAACTGCTCCAGGGCTTGACTGCTGTCTCTTCGCTGTGCTCAGGACTGTGCTGCTCCACATTAACATTCCCAATAGCTTTGTGCAGGGATTCTTGTTCTCATTTGTCATCCCAGAGAGTGCCCATGGCCAGGGATGAAAAGCAAGTAGAGAAATGTGGGGGAGCCCCAGAGGTTCTTATTTCCAGGACGTGGTGGGCTCCCTGCAGGCTCCTGGAGCAGACTGGGGCTGTGACGTGCAGGGATCTTTGTGCTTCTCCTCCCTGCAGATTGTGGACACCTTCCTCATCGGCCGCTTCATCCTCCTGGCTGTGATGAGCCTGGTGTTCCTCGGGTGCCTGTTCCTGTTCCTGGTTTATCACCTCATGGAGCCCGTGTACGCCAAGCCGCTCCACAGCAGCTAGAGACAGCAATCTCTGCAAAGAGCAAATCCTGATTTCACGGGAATAAACCAGCCAGAGACACCAGGGGGCTGTTCTGGAGGTGACCACGATGCTCTTGCTGAGCTCAGAAAGAGCCAGCAAAGCAAGTGAAGTCTTTGCTTCATTTTAAAAAGCAAAGTTTGGTCTGAGCATGAGGCCCTTCCACCCCTGGGGGTTCAAGGCTCTGCACCTGCAAAGGTGTGTGAACCTCTGAATCCTGCTCTCGTTTACAGCAGAGCTGAGATCCAGGCACTTGGTGCTGCTCCTGATTCAGTGCACTGAACTGAACCGAGGTGGTTTGTTACTGTTACCCACAAGAGATGCTTTGTTACTGCTCCTTTTTCACTGTGGTTTAATAAAACTTTTTGAGAAATCCCCGACTCGGGCTTTATTTATTCCACGGGGATGTCACATTTGGCCACACCATGGTGACAGTGCCCATGAGAACTGCCTTTTACTGGGGCAGATGTGGGAGTTTGGAAAAAAACCAACCAAACAAACATCAGTGTGTGGCCGTGGATTGTTTGGGATGATCCCTTGGACTGGAAATCGGGGGTTTTGGAGTGGGGAGTGAATAACATGCAAAGGGATGCCAGAAGAGCAAATGGAACGTGGAAAGCTGCCGTCCCCAGGAGTGAGGGAAAAGCTGTGTGTGACCTCCCTTGTGCTGAGCAGTTCTGCCAGCCATGAAAAGCCCCTTGCTGATGGTACCTGAGTGTTCCCTGCCTGTGAAGGCCCCGAGTGTCACCCTGGGTGCTGCCAAAGGCTCAGAGTTGCTGCCACCCTAAAACTTGAAACCATTGCTCAATTCTAGCTGGATCCTGCTGGAGCTGCTGGTCAACTCCAGCACCTTCCCTTTTCCCCTCTAGCAGGAGAAAACGCTCCATGTTTTGCAGCAATGGGGTTGAATCCCATTTCCATCCCTATTTTTGGGGGAAGCCATTGGAACAGTCCTGCTGAAGCAGAGCCAAGCCTGTGCTGAGGTGAAGCTGTGAGCAGCAGTGGCACGAGCTGTCTGCACAGCCACTGCTGCTCTGTGCCCTCAGTGGCAGCAAAAATCTCAAAAGGCTTTTAAATTGCAGGAGAAAAGCATTTTTGGTGGCCTGGAGCATCCTGTGACTGTTTTGTAGCAGGGAAGAAGCCTTTACCCTCCCTGCTGCACTGGGGAGAGGCTCCTGCAGGTGCCCAGGTCACAGGGTGAGGTGGGTTCTGTTGTGGCTCGTGTTCTCCAGCCCCAGAGGGATGGAGCTGCTCAGCATTCCGTGGGTGAGCAGCAGCAAGGACTGCAGTGAGGTCAAAGCCAGTGAGACAGCCCTGAGCAGTGGCCAGGGTCAATACAGCCAAAAACTTGAGTGAAGAAACTCAGATTTTTAATTTTTTTCCTGTTTTAGGGGTTTTTTTAATTATTTTTTGTTTTGAACTGAAGACAGTAAATTAAAGAACCAAGTGGCTTTTCCCAGCCCTGTCCTGACAGCTGTCAGTCACCCAGCAGGGCTTTCAGGACATGAAAGATGGATAAGGCAGAGCCAGTGGGCGTGGAGGTGATGCTTCCCCGGCAGAAAATGCCCCTGAGCACTGACTCAATCAGCTAAAAAATAAAAGTACAGTCCCAAAAAAAGCAGAGAAGAGGCATCTCTGCTTTCCAAACTGCTCAATCCCTCCTGTCCTGATGCCCGTGTCCAAGGGAGCCCAAGGAGCGTGCTGAGGAAATGCTGAGCATTTATGCAACACGAGCACATTGGGGTCTCTGGGTGATTTTGATGTTATGCTTGAAACAAATTTCATATTTAATTCATCGTCTTAATAACATTTATGAACATGGGGTTTGTCTGACAGCTCCAGCTCTATGTTGTTATCCCTGTGTTTGTGGGGTGATTTGGGAAGCCTCAGTGAGGCCATGGTGGTGTTTCAGTCCAGCAGATGGGAGGGAAACCACGGCAAAAGCAGCTGGGGCACTAAAAAAACAACCCTAAAAGCAGAAATGTGAAACTTCTCCCCAGTTCGCACTGTAATTGTAATTAAACAAGGGCTTTTTCTGCCCCCTTAAACTGTTTGTGACTAAAATGAGTCAAAAGGCTGAGAGTGCAGCAGTTATTTTGGGGAGAGCAGAAAGCCATGCTTCAAGAGAGACATCAGCTCCCTAAAGGAGGCCATTTCAGCCTTTTCCCAAAAACCCCATTAACTGGGGAAAGAGCCTCACATGCTCTCACCCCCACTGAGACATTTTGAGCTCCATCCTCATCCTTTGCAACCCTTGGCAGTGAGGAACCACCAGCTGGATGAACTCAACCCAGGCTCTCTGTGTATTTATTTATTCTGGGGAGTTCTGCTCCTCCCTGAAAAGGGGCTTTCCAAACGAATCCTGTTTATTTTTGGAAAAGAAAAGACCACGTCAAGGAATTGGTATGAGCCAGAGCTGCTTCCCAACCAGCCCCAAAAGGTGATTTTTTGCTTCCATCCCCATCCCAAAGCTCCAGCTCCTGGAGGATAACCTCTTGCTAGCACATCTGCTTCCATCTAGCAGCCTGATCCTTTATTTTGGAATTAATGTGCCACAGGAGGGCAGGTTTTTTAAACACCAACCTCGAGGATTTTGGGACCTCAGAGGATGTTATAGCCAAGGAACCCTGCTCCAGCCCAAACTGATCCAGCCTTCCTCTTGCAGGATGAGAGAAGCAGATCTGCTGAGTCCCGAGGTGCAAGCCCCAGGCAGGCACAAAATCAGACAAGAAAGCCGCTGTGCTAAAAGATCCCGTGTGTGCCAGGATGAGGGCAGGCTGGCTGCATTCAGGGCAGCTGGAAACCCGGCCCTCTTCTCTCCCTAAATTCTCTGCCTGCCTTGTTAGGCCTGAGCAGGGATGCCCCTGCAGCGTGCCCAGGTAGTGCCAGGCTCACCAGCCTGGGGGCAGCTGCTCCCTCCTGCTGAGGAGGGCAGAGAGCAGTGCCAAAGCAGAGGTGGAAGGAGCAGGAGTGTCTGCAGGGGAAACTCCTCTCCTTGATTTAAGGTCCTTGAATGACGGCAATTCCTCATGTCTCACGCTGCTCTCTGCTGGCACTTAATTACCCTCACTGGAAAAACTGCCCTCAGACTTCCACCTTGACTTTGCTGACTTCAGCTTCCCCGCTGTTGGATCCTGATTTGCCTTTGGCTGCTAATTAAAAAGCCCTTCAGCCTTTGCCAGCTGCTCCTTGCATAGGTAATTACAGACCGTGCCCCAGCCACCTCTCCACTCTCCCAGCAGACCAGCAGCATTCCTCCAAAATCTGGGCAGCCTCTTCCCAATCTGCCTCCTGGTGAATAGCATTGCTGTGGGGCTCTGGGACACCTAGAGAAAAACACCAGAGCTGCTTAAGAGCCTAAAGAGCCCGTTTGAGGTGGGATTTGTCCTGTCACAGCACAGAGGTGGATACCTGTCCGTGCTCTCAGTGCCAAAGGGGCTCGTGGCAGAGGAAAAGCAGCAGCTCCTTACCCAGCAGAGGACGAACAACGGATGTTGTCTCCCAGACTCCTCCCAGAGGAGCTCAGCTCCATTTAAACAGTTTTTTTGGTTAAGGCAAACCCAGGGGATCCCCTCTCTGCCTTCCCCCTCATCCTTCAATTCCAAAGCTCAGTGAGGTCTGGAGTTTTCTTTGGCATTTGGCTCTTAAGTTTAAAACTGCCATGGGCTGTGTGCCCTTTCTCCTCACTCCTGGCAGCGGAGCCAAGGCTGTTCAGACTTTCCAAACATAAGTGGGACGGGGCCCAGGCCTAAATTTGTCCTGGAAAGATTGTAAGCAGCTGAAAGGACAGGCAGGAGGGGGGAAAGGCAAAAAAAAAAAAAAAAAAAAAGGAAGAAGGGGGAGGGGAAATCCCCAAACCAATGTGCCGTTGCAATAAGCCCCCATGTGTGTCAGGACTTAAAGAATTTTTTGCTTAAAAAGGTATTTTGAGCCCTCCCTCTCTCCACAAGAGAATGGTCATGAAGCATCACACGTGCCCTGGCAGAGCCATTCTCAGCCCAGCTCATGGATCTCTGCTGGTGCCAAGGTCCTTGTGCCCTCAGAGGCCACATGAGCCGAGAGCCAGAGGCCTGGGGAGGCTGCAGGGTCAGCCCTGGGGCTCTGCTGAGGACAGGCCCTGTTGTGACACCTCTCCCTATGGCTCTATCAGCGTTTAGCCCAACAGGATTGATATTTTCCTGTGAAAAAAGGCAATTGGGGATTTTGTTTTTCTCTGCTTGCTCCATCATTTTTCCTGCTTTTTTTCCCAAGGCCCATTGAGCATCACCAGTCAGAGTGCAGGGGATGGAAAGCCATCACTGTTTGGTCACCTCAAAGCTGCAGCTGCCACTCCCAGGCTGCCTGATCCCCCGTGCCACTGCATCACCTTCAGAGGTTTACAGCGAGCTGGTCCAACTGGCCAGCAAGTTTCCTCCTTTCTTTTCCCCCACCCTTTCCCCCCCCCCTTTGCTGATGAAATCAGCACTTAATAAAATCACATCAGGCCCAGATGTTTTCTCCTCGGGTCAAGATCCAAGGAGGTGAAGTCAATTAGTGTTGCAATTTATCCCAGGCATACAAAGAGCCCCCGACACCGGGTGCCTGAGCTTGCCCAGGAGCGATCCCCGGGTGGGGAGGGGATGCAATCACATCCCAGGGGATGCAGTCACAACCTAGGGGACTGCAAATACATCCCAGGGGATGCATTCACAACCTAGGGGACTGCAAATACATCCCAGGGGATGCAGTCACATCCCAGGGGATGCAGTCACAACCTAGGGGACTGCAGTCGCATCCCAGGGGACTGCAAACACATCCCGTGGCTTCCAAACGCCCCGACTCCGCGCACATCAAAGCCGGGTCCCCCCCGGAGCACACAGCTGGCTGCACAGCTGGCCCTGCTCTCAGTCAATTGACACCGTGGGGGCTTCTGAGCCCCATCCCTGCCCGTGGAGCCTGCAGGGCTGGCAGCCAGCGGCACCTCCTGGGGCTCCTCCTAATTAGGAGGCGTCTAACTAAGCTCATCAGCTGCCCGCGCCGGACCGAGAGCAGCCACAGTGTGTGTGATCAGTTCATCGCGTGGGGGTGGATGCGTGTCCTTCCTCTGGAGCTAAATGGCATGATTTTGGAATATTAATAATCAGGGAAAACATTGGGTTTAGTCTCTTTTTTTGCAGTGGGATGAGCCAAGGAGTAAACTCAGCTTAATTTGGGCTCAGCCCAGGGATGTTCCCTGTGTAGAATAAGCGGTGCTTTGTTGAGGAGGCGGTGCCTAAAGTGATTTGGCATCATCCTCCTGATCCAGGTCCTGGAATACCAAGCGTCTGCATGGGGCAGGCTCACAAAAAAGAGACTGCACTCGGAGGAAAGCAAAAAGAGGGCTGTGATCACTGCCCCCAAATATTCACAGACTTGGCTGAGGCCCGTCAGGACATGGCACGGAGTGGCCACACGGATTTTACATGTTTTTATTAATAAAACGGCCGATGGTGAAGAATTGACCCAGCAAATCTTTTGGCCAGGGCCCTTTGACACCTCCTCGCCCCCGCCTCCGCTGGAAGCGAACCCATGGTGGCAGTGAGCCCGCGGGCAGTGCCCGAGGCTGGGCTGCAGCTTTGCCGGGATGCTCCCGGTGTGCCCCAGCCCCTCTCCTCCCTCCGGGCTCGGGGCGGCTCGCAGGGGGCGCGTCAAAACTCCTTAAACCTGCGGGGAGAGAAGCGAGGGCTCAGGACGGGAGGGCATCGCCCCGCGGGGATTGGGATCGATGGTGGAGCTGATGCTGCCAGAGATGGAAAGGGAAAAGTGCTCTGCCGGGAAAGCCCAGCCCCATGCGCACCACGAGGAGGAGAAGCAGGCACAAGGAGATCCAGCCACTGTTTTGTGTCCGGCCAAAGCTGAAATGTCCCCAAAAATCCTGCAGCGTTTGTGCCTCTTGTCTGCAGGCTGCTCCAGAGAAACTCCCCAAAGCCCTCAAGACGTTGCAGGACTGCCACAAACTGAGCCAGCTGCCTCCCCCAGCAGAAACCAGCCAGTATTTGGTGCAAACACGGCTGCTGTCAACCCTAGGACAGCGGGCACCCTAACCAGCCCCGGCACAGGAGAGCAGAACCTGGCAGCCCTCCACCGGCAGCCAGAGGAGATTCGGGCCACACTTACCGCAGCACGAGGCCCACACTATTGGTCTGTCACCTGCAAACACAAGACATAAGGGACCAAACGTTCGCAGGGGGTCGGGGTCTGGCAGCCCCTCTGCCAGGACCGGCTGTGGCCCCTTCCTCTGGGTGTCACACGCGGATCTTGGTGGCAATCAGAACCAGGCCAGTGCTGATTTGGGGATTATTTATGCACTCACTGCAGTGATTCAGCTACAGATTTGATTAGCGAGCCCTGGCTGTGTGTAATCAAGCTCAGTAGCACAGGTGGGCAAAGCCTATAAATTCAGTTGTTTCAAGGGCATTAATCAATCCCAATCGATTTGGCATCTGGGCCAGTATCTCCTAAGTCAGCTGGAGACAAGGATGCACTGCCCAGCCACATCCCCCTCTCCCCTTTCCTCCCACACTCTTCTCCATCCATTGCATATTGATCTTTTGATTCCCAAATCGTGATCTCGTCCCCAAATGATTGGGGGAGTGGCTGTTTCGAGGCTGAGCCTGCAAAGCGAAACTCGGAATCAGAAGGAATCAGGCTTGTGTTTGCGTTTAATCCTCAGGGCTCGAGTGAAGATACTTACACCGAGCTACTTCCCATCCATCACTGACTCTGTTAGCTGCACACTAGAGCTACAAAGACACAAGGACGCCGTGTTCAGCACCCCGAGCATTTTTTTTGAGGCGCAGGTGGCTAAAATCCCCCGGGTGCTGCCTTGGCTGGAGGTGGAAATGTCTCTGCGGCCACAGGAGCGAGAGGCCGGGCAGGCGGCCTCGCGATGCCCACGCGAAGATGCAGCAGCGACAGCAAGGGGTAACAAACATCTTTGTGCAGCAGCACCAACACCGTGTTCGGGCACTGCGGGGGCGGAGGCCGCCCCGGGGGGGTAGCTACGTACCCTCTCTGCCTCGCCATGGGGCCGCACCAGCCACGGGCCTCTTTGACCACCACACGAGCAAGGAGCTGCAAGAGGAAGGGCAGAGGGTGGCTGCAAGGCTGGTGGCACTGCAGCCTCCAGCCTTGGCAGGAGTGTTTCCATCAGCGGGAGATCAGCTCTACAGCTCTTCCTAGCAAAGATCATATGAACTAAACCTGTGAGGGGAGGAGGTTGGGAAAAGCCAAGTGAAAGCAGAGGCTTGGAGTCAATAGAGGCCTTTGCAGTTTGCCCTGTGCCTGGCTGTCTTCTGAGAACCATCAGTGTCCTCCAGCAGCGAGCAGGCACTAAAAGGGAGTCTGTGACAGCCCAGGGTAGGGAAAGGAGTCCTGCCAAGGAGAGACCTACCAGACAAGCCAGGACATCAGCTGCTATCAACATGTAAAAGACGTTATTCCAGCCCGTGGGAGAGATGAGCCCTGCGAGCAGCGGCCCCAGCGCAGCACCTGCGGGGGCACACGAGGAACATCAGGCCCTGTTCACACAGGAGAGGGCCCAGGACACCTCAGACCCCAGCCATACACACCAACAGATCCTGTGCCGTCGATGATGGCCGTGACAGTCGAAAGAGCTTTGGCATTTCCTTTGAGAGATTCATGGGTTCCCTGTAAGGATGGAGGAGTAAAACATAAGGAGCAAAAGCAGCTTTGGGGTGCATGGCCAGCACACCCCAGAGTGAGGCTGATGTCTCAGGCAGCAATTTCTGTGTGTCAGACCCAGCCATGGACAGAGAGACCAAACTCAAATGCTGCCTGCAGCCAAACCATGGCAAAACCTGGATGGCCAACAGTGGGCAGAAATTCCCAGGGGATTTGCCACCAAATATTTCCACTCTGCTTGTGCTCAGAGGGAGATGCAGCAAAGCTGAAACACAGCCATGTGGCCAAGGTGAAAAAGCAACAGGAAAACACCCTGTGTTTAAGGGAGGGTAGAGAGCACAGGACCAGGTGTGACAGCTCTGCCCTTCTCCACTGGACTTCGGAGGCATTGGAAAACAAAGGTAAAGTGCAAAAATCCCAGAAAAACATGCCTCTGGGATAGAGGGAACAGCCTCACGATGTGTTGTATTTCCCTGGGGAATGGTTTTTCCCTCCCCAGAGACCCCTGGAGTCTGTAACCATGTTGTTTAACCCTTCCTTCCCTTTCTGACCCTACTGGCTGAGTTCCAACTATCTCTCCTTAGCAGGAGACTAGATAAGGCCCTGTTCCTCCTCATTCTTTCTCTTTCCCCCCTGGAAACCATCTGGAATAAACGTCTTGGACTACATCTGGGAGTTAGAGCCTCTTTTGGAATCTTTTGCCGTGTCCCTGAAATATTCCTCCAAAGCCCTCCAGGATCTGAGCTAGCACAGGAACTCTGGGGGGCTGCAGGGGGAGTATTTCAAGGATGTGCAAGGGCAGCGTGGCGGGGTCTGAGGTGACCTCTTACCAGATCTGCCGACACTGCCGTTGTGATGAGCGCGTAGGGCCCGTTCACCAGACCACCACAGATGATCAGCATCGCTGCAGAGGCACCGGGGAAGAGATTAAATCTTTAGCAGGACATTGCATCCATCATCCCCAGCCTGTGTGTGGACATTGCTGTCCCACACATTCATCTCCTGTGCATCTCCATTCTCCCATGGAGATCCCACCCAGCAGGCAGTGAACACCCATCCAATACCACCCTCCCCCAAAATTCAGCCTGGGAGCCTGGTCGAATAAAGGGAGGTGAATCCACAGTGTCTTCCATCACCACTTCAGTGACAGGACCAGGCTGCACCATGGAGTTCCTTACCTATTGATGTGCCAATGCCATTCTGACCCACATGGTTATACAGGAACAGCTGGAAAAGAGACACAAGGTGAACCAGTTATGGCTACTGCAGATGTTTTACAAGTGTTCTCCTGGCAGCAGTACCCTGGGGATTGGATGGAGAACGTGGTGACCCGAATTACTGCTCGTGCCAAGCACCGGCTGGGATGGGGGCTGAGTGCACCCCTGACCTCTGCATCCCACTGGCATGATGAAATACCTGGCAGCTGGCAAACAGAGGTGCTGCCACGATTTATGGCCAGTGAGGCTCTGCTCCTCCCACGGCTGCAGCCAGACATAATTTGCCCCAACGGTGCTCTGGGGGCCGCAGACGTGACGCAGCCCCTCTGCTTCCCAGCGTGCAGGAGAGGCTCCCACCCCAGAGCCAGCCAGGATTGGATTACAGCTAATTAGCCGTGTTGTGGAAGCCAAGCCAAATGAGCTCTGTGCAGGTGCTTGGGAAGGATGTCCAAGCCAAGCTCCAGCAGAGCATGAGGCTGTTAGCATGGGGGCTTTTGGGATGAAAATCAGAGAGACAAAAGCTGGACCAGCTCAGTGGGACCCCAAAGGCTTTGAGCAGAGTTATGGCAGGACGGAAAAACCTACAGGGTTTTTTTTTCAGTTGTCAAGCTCTCTGCAATCCCTTCCCAGCCCCTAGAGCTGGACATCCTTCCCGGGAACATCTGGGCACGTGAATCAATCCCAGCTCTCATCCCAGCCGAGCGTGTGACCAGCCTATCCCGGGCACTTGGGGAGGGGAAGGCGGCCGTGACTCAAAGGAGCCGGAGCAGAGGGAACCCTCGTGATGGGCTTGGAGCCCTTGTGACAGCTCACCATGGGAGCAGCCACCACCAGCATCACGCAGCACGTGGTGGCCCTGCCGCCGGTGTAGTCAGAGATGAGGCCGGCCAAGATCCCCCCTGCAAGAGTGGCAGGTGTCAGTCACAGCACCCCGCAGAGCTCTGCCCTGGCCCAGCCTGAAATCCAATGTGATGCTCTTCCAGCCCCCATCTTCTGACCAGTACGCCCCCAAGGTTAAATGTAATAATATCAGAGTGAAGAGCTTTGATTTATCCCTCCCACTCCCTCCCTGCAGATGGTTTCTCAGCACTTTCATTCTGCTCTGGTCTCTTCCATGCTTGCAAACTGTAGGAAAAAGAGGGCCTGAGCAAGCGAGACCTGAGGAAAGAGGTTGTGATGGTCATCAAAACAAATGGATGCCAAAATAAAATGGAGGGGTGTTTGCTGCCTGCTGAGTGCTGTGAAGACTGAATAAATCTCTCGGGTGAAAGAGATGGTGTTGCCTGTGGGGAGGACCAGCCAAGGCTGGTCAAGGCCAGAATTGCCCCTAAATCATTCCTGATCCACCCCCTCCACCCTGGTATGTTGACGAACCTAAAATACCCCCGACATCAAAGAGGGTCGACAGGTCCCCAGCTTCCTTGGCACCAAAATGAGCTGTGGAGGAGAGGAGAGGGGTGAGGAGATGCTTCCCTTGCAAGGCTCACTCCCGCCTCGCTGTCCCCAAAACTCACCAACATTGACAATGTAGAGGGGCAGCCAGTACAGGAAGGTGTAGCTCACCAGCTTGGCAAAGAGCAAGCACAGGGAGAACTCCACCACGCCCTGGGAGGAGAGGAGGGGACATCAGAGGAGCCTCCTTCCCTCAGCCTCCACTGGATGGTGGGTTTTCCCCATTTTCTGCCCTGTGGATGCTCTGAGCTGCTCTGGCTTTGCTCTTTGCTCCACCCCAGCACTCACAGGTATCCGAAGTGCCCCAAGGAAGCTGATGGCTTCAGGCTGCTCAGCTGGCTCCTTGGGGCTGTTGGAGTGATCCACACTGCTCTGGCCTGAGAGGCTGAGTGGGCCCTCGTTGGGGGTGACTGCTTCAGGATCCTTCTCACTGGTGGTCACTCCTCCAGGATCCTCATTGGAGGCCATCTAAAATCAAGCCAAAAGCAGCAGATGTGGCTCTCATGGTTGGAGAAGGCTGAAACATCGGCTCTGCTGCTGGGGCATGACCCAGACAATGCTCCCAGTGGAAGAGCAACAACCACCCCCTGCAACAACTGAGCATTGCTCTAATTCCTGCCGTTACAACCTGATGACCCAGTGGTTTCACTGTGTCCTGAGCAACACCCAGCCCAGGACAGGCCCACTGGGAATTGGTGTGACTCACGTGATGCAGAGGTGGACTGCAGTCAACATCCTCAGGATCTGCAGGGAGAAAGAACACCCTGTGAGGAGAGCCTGGACCAACCCCACCGCACCTGCTCTCCCTCCAGCATCTCACAGGGGCTGGGAACCCTCAGGTCTAGGCTGCATCTCTGGGTACCCTCTTCCCCAGTAAAAACCCAAAGGACTTCCCTGGCATTTCCTAGAAAGACAGGCTCAAACAAGTGACTGTATGGGGAGTGAGCCTGCCTGGACAACCTCAGTGATGCTGGTGGTCAGATACACATCCCTGCTAGCCACAGGTTGGAAATAAGATTAGGGATTGCCAAAAATGCTTGGAGATGGGCAAGATGGAAAATGTATATAATACACTGGTTGTCTGCTGTACCCCAGATCACAACACTCACACTCCACAAGGAAGAAGAAGCAGATGATGCCCACGATGGTGATGATGATGCCAGGCACGACAAAGGACAGGCCCCAGGCAGAGGAAACCCAGGCACCGGCGATGAGCGACCCTAAGATGTTTCCAACGGAGGTGTGCGAGTTCCAGATGCCCATGATCAAACCTCTCCTGTGGGGACACCGCCGGGTCAGTGCCACTGGGGTGGCTGCCAGGCTCTACAGGGACCAGGACTGGCATGGGACACAGGAGAAAAACTCACTTTCCTTTGCCAAACCAGTTTCCAACACATGCCACGACAGCAGGCCAGCCAGTCGTCTGCACCAGCCCATTGCAGACCTGGCAAGAGATGGGGAGCATCACCCAGCAAGCAGCGACCACAGCCATGCAGCCCCTGCACTCAAAACGAGCCCCCCCTATTCCAAAGCTGTTAAGAAAGCACTTGGTTTGTTTGGTTTTTTCCCTGCTGGGGCAATCCTGGAGCCGTTTGCATCGCTCCCATGGCTAACCTGGGAGTGGCTGGTGTTGCCAAACCAGCTGCCTGCACTGCTCAGAGATGGGCACACCCGGAGGTTTCGACGCCCACGCCACGCACAGCCAGGTTTTGCGGGGAGTGGAAACGTTCAGTGCTCCCCTGCTCAGAAACTGGGCCACCCCTGTCCCTGAAGGCCACTGGAAAACTGGGATGGGGCCACGGTGATAAAGCCTGGGTGTCCTCCAGCACAACACACCTGCACGACGATGAAGTACCAGAGCACGTGGATGTTCCAGAAGTAGCCGAGGCCAAAAAGGGCGGTGAAGAGCCCGCTCAGCACCATTCCCCCTGACAGGTAATAGCGCAGAGGGAGGCGCTCCCCAAAAATGCCGCTGCAGAGAGGGAAGAGCACGACAGAGGCTGTCAGGGGTGATGCCAGCAATGGGCATTATCACACTGAGCCTGTACCCGAATCCTGAGCATTTCCCTGGCTGCTTTCCTGTCAGCATGACCCCATCCTGATGGAAACCAGCTTCCGCCAGACTGGTGAGTGGAGGGAAAGGCCGTGGGTACCTGATAAACATCCCGATGGCGTAGGCCACCAGGAAGGCGTTATCCAGCGCCCCAAAAAGTTCCTTGTAGTTGTCTCCATCTGGAAAACAAACATTAGGGCCACCTCAGCCTGGTCCCCACCTTGTGCCCCCTCCCCGTGGCTGCTGGCTCAGTCTTGTCCCCCATTCCTGAAAGCCTGGTCTCCATGGGAGCCTCTGGGGGCATGGCCGGGTGCCACCAGCACTGGGACCTGGTCCTGTCCTGTCCCGGACTTCACCACCCACTGCTGCCCTTCGGCCCAGGGGCATGGGACAGCTATTTATCAGTAATTACCTCCGGGTGCTTAATGAGTGGCTGGCCCTTTGCCAAACCCTGGCCACCACCTGCTTTCAGGGAATGGGGGGAGCCCAGCTCGGCTGCCAGGAGTGTGGGGTTTGGGGTGCCTCGGGGGGCTCAGCCTTACCAAAGGGGGCCCAGCTGCACCATGTGGAGCTGTTGGAGTCATTGTGGGGGTTTGGGCCCAAGGCCGAGCAGTTGGGGTGCAGTTGGCTCTGCAGGGAGAGAGAGAGGGGTGAAATCGAGGTGCTGTCTGCAGCCCCCTCCCCACGTGCTCTCTCCAGGTTCCCTGTCCCCACAGCAGTGGTGAGGCCGGAGCTCACCTTGACAATGCTGATGGGTTTTCGGGAGAGGTGGTAGCTGGTGTAGGAGAGGAAGGTCAGTACCAGAGTCAGTCCCCGATAGCTGTGGGAGGAAGGAAGCAGAGAGGTCAGGGTTTGTGGGACAGGGATGGGTTGCCTCAGCACGCAATGGGACTCCTCTGCTGGATTGGTGACCTGAATCAGCTCAGCTGAGCTGGTCAGGAAGTGATGAGACCACCCCAAAAAGCCCAGGATGTGGCTTTAAAAGATCAGCTGAGTTTTGTGGGGAGCATCAAGCAGTGTTTCCATCTCCCCGAGCAGTTATATCCCACCAAAACACAGGGTGAGCAAGTGCCCTCCTGGTGTCACGAGTGGAAACTGCGCTGATTCATCCTCAGTCCCAGGGTTAATCAAAGATAAGCTGGAAAAAAAAACAGGGGGCAGGATGCCCTAGGCAATACCAGCTCCCCTTCCTCCACCAAAAAGCCATTTCATCCTCTTTGCTTGGATAAAACACAGGGAATTGGGGGAGTCTGGGGTCAGGAAATGGGGATGCTGCACCCATCAGAGCTGACAGACAAAGCCTGGAGAATCCCAAGTCGATCTAGCACTCTCTGGAGCAAGATGAGTGTCTCTGAGGGAGCTATCTTGCCTTCAGGAAGGGGTTTATGGCAGTACAGAGGATGCAAGTGGTCAGAGGCAGCTGTAGCACACAGACATGTCACAGGGTTGCTCCAAGTTTAGAAAAAAACCAATATTTTTTTTGTGGTTTGGGCCATTCTGCTCCTCTCTGCAGTTTCACTTCTCCCTGGAGCTGCAGCAATGATGGATACCCCACAAATCCAGGCAACCCTCTGTGCTGTGGTGTTGGCTCCAAGGCTGCACTGTGGTTGAGAAACTGTTGCTCCCCACCTCAGAAAATGAAATAAACCACCCAAAATCACTGCTAGTGAATGCAGGGCTGATCCAAGAGGAGCAGAGAGGCCACAGTAGGGAAGGGAAAGATAAACTTCATATGCAGTGCCCCTCTGGGCCAGACACTTGGGTGTCGGGTTTTTTCTTTTTACCCTACATGTTCTGGCAGAGAAAATTCCAGCAGACGGAAAAGCAGGGGGAGTGTCTGGCAAGGGGCTTCCAAAAAATCCAAATATTAATTGAAATTAAATGGGCAGCAGTCCCGTCATGTTAAAAGAGAAGGCAGCAGAAGTCTCTGTGCTGGCCACGTCCCACCAAGTTTTGAGTATGAGGGCCTGGGACATCTGGAGGCTGCTGGGTGCTGCTGCCCATCTCGAGGTTCCCCCCTGCTCCATAAAGCCCTGGGCTGCAGCCGGTGTGGGCTGGTCCCATCTCACAGGGGCTCCAGTGCCTGAGGGCAATGCTGGGCCCTGGCACAGTGACCACTAATCCATGTCCCCACCGCAGTGTCCTTGTCCCAGTGTCAGTCCCCAGACCAGTCAAGTGGTCTTCTGTCCGGTGCCGGTCCCAGTGCATCAGTCTGGGGTCAGTCTCCATCCCAGGGCCAGTCCCTGTGCCCAGGGCCAGTCTCTAACCCAGGGCTGACCCCTGCACTGGTTCTGGTCCCTATCCTGGTGCAGGCTCCTGTGTCCAGGGCCAGTCTCCATTCCAGTGCTGGTCCACGAAAGAGCGAGCTCTGTTCCAGAGACCGTCCCTATCCCGGTGCCGATACCCTCCCTGCCTGGTGCCAGTCCCTATCCCAGTTCCAGTCCCGATCCCGGTGCTGGTCCCTATGTCCAGGTCCAGTCCCGATCCTGGTCCATATGCCGAGGTCCAGTCCCACTCCCGGTCCATATGTCGAGGTCCAGTCCCGATCCCGATGCTGGTCCCCATGTCCAGGTCCAGTCCCGAACCCGATCCCAGTCCCTACGTCCAGAGCCAGTCCCGATCCCGGTGCCCATGTCCAGAGCCAGTCCCGATCCCGGTCCCTACGTCCAGAGCCAGTCCCGATCCCGGTGCCCATGTCCAGAGCCAGTCCCGATCCCGGTCCCGGTCCCTACGTCCAGAGCCAGTCCCGATCCCGGTCCCTATGTCCAGAGCCACTCCCGATCGCTGTTCCCCCGTCCCGCTCCCCGCTCCCGCTCACCGGCTGTCCCGGGGGAGGGCGCGGAGCAGGCGAACCCCGGGGGCGAGCGCTGCCCTCATGGCGGGCGGCGGCGGCGGCGGCACTCGGGCACCCCCGGCTCCTTTTCACCGCCCCCGGGGCCGCCGCTCCCGCCCCGCCAGCCCCGGTCCCGCCCCGGCCCTGCCCGGGCACAGCCCCGGTTCCTCGGCCGCGAGGGGTGAGCGAGGCTGTCCTCGCTCCTTCTAAAGCAAAAATCCACTTCCAATCCGGCTGGAACGAGGGAACAGCCGCGCCGGGCAGTGGGAGGCGGCAGAGCCCCGAAGGGAGCGGCCAGCCCTTTTCATAGCCCCCGGGGCTCTGTGAGCAGAAAAAAGTGGATTTAACTTTTCCACTCCCATTCCCAGCAACTCCCGAACAGGCTTCACTGCCCTGATGGTGACTGAGCTACCCCAGACATGCTTTGGGGTTCTTGCCAGGGATTTTGGGAGTCCTCCTCTCCCCCCCACCCCCTTTCAAAGTATCCCATTCATCCTGCTAGGGGCAGATTGAGGATGAGGAGCAGCAACAGCTTTATTTATTCCTTTGACTAAGCCCCGATTCAGCCCCAGCCCCTTTGGGGATCACTCCAGAGAGGTTGGAACAGGGGTTCCCAGGGCCTGAGCGAGTTCCTTGGAGACTTGCCAAGGAACTGCTTGTCCTCAGCTGCCCTAGAGCTGAAATCAGTTACAAAAAACCCATTTGCAGCTTTAGCCCTTTGCTTCCTTGGCCCCTCACGGGGCAGACCCTGCCCTTTCCAAACCCACTCCAACACCCTGAATTAGGGCTGCAGCACCTTCCCCTGACGCAAGCGGCTGTTAATAAACAGCATCAGCCACCACGGATCCCTCAGTGAATGATTCTCCAGGGGGAACCGAGGAGCAGGCCCTGGCTCTGTGCCTCTGTGCTACCTCTGGACCAGGGGTGGGTTTGCTTTGTGCCCAATGGGATGGGAACAGGGAAAAGAAATGATCCGGCACGCTCGGCCACCCATCCTTCCTGCCATGGTTAATATTGGAGAGGGCAAGGAGTAAATATTAATGACAGGGTATGGAGTAACCTCTGCCCAGGACCACGTAACCTCAGCACAGGCAGTTTTGGGAAAACCCCATCTTGCTCCAGTCACTCCTGCAAAGACCTGCAGATTTTTTTTTTACTAGAAAAATGCTCCTTCCTTTCAGGAACAAAGTAGAGGCTATGGGAGCATGGTTCAGGTAGGAAGCTGTGAGGGTGTTACTGGAAGAGAGGTCTTCACACAGAAAAGGAAGAGGGAACAATAAATATCTTGCTCTGGAAGGTGAACCAAGTGGCAGGGGCTGGCAGAACCCCTAGGAAAAGGGCAAGAAGGGAGCAGGGAAAGGTTAGAAATCCTCCCCTAAGAGATACTGACCCCTGGCACCTCATTTCTCCTCCTTTCACACTTCAAATAAGACAAACAATCCTTGAAAACAGTTTATTTCACAGTCAAATGCTGGAATGCAAGTGCCTGCCATAAACCAACCCCACAGAGCAATTGCCCCCTTCACCCCGACCAGCTGCACACCCGGAGCAGTGGGAGAGGCACGGCACAAACCGGGAGAGCAAAGGTGACAGCGGTGTGGCAGTGGAGTGGAGGCGCAGGCAGGACACGGCACAGCCCTGCTCCCTGCTCGCCAGGACACGGCACAGCCCCGCTCCCTGCTCGCCAGGACACGGCACAGCCCCGCTCCCCGCTCGCCAGGACACGGCACTGCCCCGCTCCCCGCTCGCCGGGACACGGCACTGCCCCCGCTCCCCGCTCGCCAGGACACGGCGCTGCCCCGCTCCCCGGGACACGGCACTGCCCCGCTCCCTGCTCGCCAGGACACGGCGCAGCCCCGCTCCCCGGGACACGGCGCAGCCCCGCTCCCCGCTCGCCGGGACACGGTGCAGCCCCGCTCCCCGCTCGCCGGGACACGGTGCAGCCCCGCTCCCCGGGACACGGCACAGCCCCGCTCGCCGGGACACGGCACAGCTCCGCTCCCCGGGACACGGCACAGCCCCGCTCGCCGGGACACGGCACAGCTCCGCTCCCCGGGACACGGCACAGCCCCGCTCCCTGCTCGCCGGGACACGGCACAGCCCCGCTCCCGGCTCGCCGGGACACGGTGCAGCCCCGCTCCCCGCTCGCCAGGACACGGTGCAGCCCCGCTCCCCGCTCGCCGGGACACGGCGCAGCCCCGCTCCCCGCTCGCCGGGACACGGCGCAGCCCCGCTCCCGGCTCGCCGGGACACGGCGCTGCCTTGGTCACAGACGTCTCCTCCCTGCACGGGCACAGAGAGCGGCCGGGTCGCGGAGGGGCGGCGCGGCTGCGGCACAGGAGGAGATCACCGAGTGCAGGGCCTGGCTGTAGGCTGAGCGGGAGGGGGACACAAACACCGTCAGGGCACGGGAACTGCACCCATGGCCCCAAACTGGGCTTGGCTCTAGCCTTTCACCACAGCACACACACCACACTGGGGGTTAAGGTAAATTGATATGCCTGGAGTTTTCCACACACGCTCGTTTGCACACTCTGCATGCTCCCGAACATCAAGCAGTACACAAGCCAAAGATTATTTTATGAACCCAAATTTCTGTTTTCCCTCCCAGATGACTCACAGTTGCCCAGCCAGGTATTCCTCCAAGTTGTGTTTAATGTCAGAGCACTCCACCACCTAAGGAAGGCCCTTAGCACACCTTCGTGCATCCTCCCAGCAGAAGATTCAGCATTTAAGGCAGAGGGCTCTGTGTCCCTAATGAGATGCTTTGCAGCATTTTCCTCACGGCTGTGTCCATAACCACATGTAGCTGTGTCACAGCTGTGTTATTTAACACACTGTAGGGCCTGGTGCCTTGCTGAGGCTGCCACTGCACTCCCTTAAGGGACAGAGGTTGGGTCAAGCAGCCAAGCCCCTGACTTGCCCTCTCTGGAGCATATTTGGAGGAGCATCTCTGCACAGCAGCCCAGGAGCATGGAAACTCCTACCCTGGTTTAATTTCTCCCTGTATAATCAGGCCCAGATGTCTCCTCTCTGAAAGCAGAAGCTCCTACCTTTGTGGTTTTTGTAGAAGACGCAGTTATTGGCACAGGTATCCGGGTGGGAATCCCAGAAGTCAGACCCACAGGAACACAATGGGGGCAGGTCGATGTTACAGAATTTGACTTTCTCTCTCATCTGGGCTCTCAGAGCTTCGACATACCTGCAAGGGACCAAACATTCACCTCTGCCAGTGACACCTGGCTCTGCACGAGGAGTGCAGGCTGCCTGTACCTCGTGTGCTCCTTATCCCGCTGCTGTCTGTCCCTCACTCTCCTCTCCTCCAGGTGGAGCTGGGCCAGGGCTTCCCAGGCTCCCTCTGCCAGGGAGGACTCTCGCTGCTCAGCCGTGTCTCTCATCCTCTGCTCCTCTGCCCAGCGCTGGTTCTCCTTCTGCCTCTTGATCCTGCAGGAACACACATGCTTAGAGAAGGAGCTTCCCCATCCCAGCCTCCATTCCTGCCTGGTCCCCGGCTGTGAGGTCAGGGCACAGGAATTTGGGTGATGCTGCTGCTGCTTTCAAAGGCAAAAGTAATTCTGCACTAATCACAGCATTAAATATAAATAAATCTAAACAAATATATTGGCTTTAAACATAGAATGGTCAAAAAACCTCCCTGAGCCTCCATTCTTCCCCCCACACAGCAACACCAGCCTGTGAATGCTCTCCTGCCCTCAAACCCTGCCTGCCTGCCTGTTTTCTCACCATCACGGACTTCCTCTTCCAGCTCCTTCTTGCATCACATCCACACGTGCTCCTCTCACCCACAGCTCCCCAAAGCTGCACTTCTGTCCTTAAAAAAAGCATGTAGGCTGGGCTCTTTAATACCCCCCAGAAAGGACCAACACCTTCCCATTGCCCATTCCCCACTTCCCACTGCCTCTGACTATGAGGCAGCTTGGATTGTTCTGTAAGCACCTTCCAGGACAGGGCAGCGTGACAGGGCTGGGTACAACAGAGACATTCCAGGATCCCACTCTTCACTCCCAAACAGGCTTTAGGATGTACTTTTAACCAAGTTTTCCACTATCTCCTCAGTCTCCCTATCACCTACGTGGCCCTCCAGCCCTTTAGTGGGACCTGGGCTGTGTAATTCCCACCAAACACAACACCCATTCCCCTGACAAGCAGAAATTACAAAGCACAAAGACTTTACACCAAAGCATCTGACATCTCATTCCCAAATGCAACAATGTGTCCCAGGTCACTCCTCACTAGGGGACATTAAAACCAAAATCAAGGCTGGGAAGAAACCAGGACAAGACATTTTGGACCTTACTTCATGTAGGGGGTCAAACCTTTACATCCAGAAGGAAAGTGCTAAAGTCGAACTTCTCTGGTTGAGTTATAAACTTGGAAATGTTTTTAAAATGAAATGTAGAACCTTAAATACAGCACCATAAATCTGCTCCAGAAACTGAGGCCAAGGCCAGCTCGGGGCTTTACACCCCGTAATTACAAACCCAGCTCCTCTTTGCACACACTTCAAGGGAAAAAATAATAATAAAAAGGTATCACACTAACTAGGAAGTCCCTGGGGCCTTGCCAGCATTCACAGGGTAGGACAAGCTCTCCCAAGCTCCCAAGTGCCATTGGAATGTCAGGATGTGGCTCAAGGAGCTTTAGACTGGCAGTTTTTCCCCAAAAAATGCCCATGAAAATCCTGCCCTGTGGTGCCAGTCCCACTCCCCCAAAGCCTGATCACAGAAGAGCCAGGACAGTCAGATTTAGGTCAGTTCATTCAAAGGAAAGCCACAGAAAAAACAAAAATTAGAGGATCTTTCCTGTTTGGCTGTGAATTTGCAGAGCTTCTCCTCAGTGAATCCCTTCACAGGAGAAGGTGAGAAACTCCAGCACAACTGATACTTTTACACAGATACCAAGCGTTCAACTCTGGGACAAATGCCTGGAAATAATTTTATTACACTGTATAAGTTTTTATGGCTGTGAGGGTGAAGGGTCTGATACTAAAAATGCCAGGGATAGTCACAGCTTAAGCACAATGATTTAACCTCACCCCAAAGTTTCTAAACACAGGCTTAGGTTCCCAGAGTTATGGTTTGGGACACTGCACCTCTCCCAGCCCCATGATTTGGCTCCCAACTGCTAAAAAAGCTGCACAGGGACTTCAAAACTAGATAGAGAAGTGCTAAAGGACTCATCATGGGTTACACATCAGTGCCTGGCTTACACCAGACAAGCTCACAAGACTTTTGCAACCTTTTGAAGGACCCTGATGGAGGAGGTGACCCCACAGACTCACTGGGCAACTCTGTGCTGCCTCTCTCGCTGCCGCTGCCGCTCCCGCGCTCGCTCCCGCTCCACGGCCATGAACAGGCGCCGGCACCGCAGGAACTCCCTCTGCCGCTGCGGAGAACAGGACAAGGACAGCTGGGAGGGATGTCTGGGATAAACACCGAGCCATAGCAGTGCTCAGCTTCATTTCTGGAGGATGGAACCTTGCTGGTTCCCCAAAAGGCTCTCAAACATCTCTGACCCAGGACTGGGAAGTTGGAGAGATGGCACTTAGGTAGGAAAGACCAAATCATCTCGAAGCATTGCACAGCTCCGTACTGGCACCCCTCCACTGAAGCTGCTTACGGATGGAGTTCTGCCACCTGGCAAATTCCTAAACTCTCACTCTGCTGAGGGGAAAAGAGCCAATTCCAACTTCAGCCTGCTTGAATTTGGATCCACCTGGACACTGGTGCTCCCCTGCAGTGCACTGGAATCCTCTATCTCCTCCAAAAGATGAACATATGACACCAGGCTGGATTCTCTACGAGCAGGAGAACCACAGAGGTGGCAAAACCACTGCTGAGACAAATCCAGAGGCCCTGCAGGGAAGAACCCCCATATGGATACTGAATGTTTAGTGTCTGGGCTTTGGCTCATCCCACAGATCCAGCAGGGAAACCTCCTGGCTAAAGCTCACATCAAAAATCCTCCTGCTGTGTGGTACAGAGATAGTTTGAGCTCCATGATTCCCAAAAGTTTAATGCATAGATTTTTTCCTCATGAACGCCAAAACCTTTGGGCTGAGTTCATCCACCCCACTTGGCAGAGAGAGCCCAGCACAGCTGGAGATAAAGGAGGAGGAGAAGAGATCACCAGGCTGCCAGTGAAGAAAACCGGATGGAAAAACCCCAGGCAGAGTGCTGCAAAACCAGTTATCTCGGATGGATCAGAGCCAAGGAGATTAAAAGCAAGGGGAAAGGGAACAGCAGGGTTAGGAGGAGCAACCTGAGAAGCCCCAGCTGTTGTCACACTGGCAAGAAACCACAACCATATTTGGGATCAGTTGGTTGGAAAACACTTGAAGAAACAAAAAATCTGCAAATTGTTCAGAATTTTATACTGCAAGCTGCAAGAAAGGCGACAAAAGAGAGAAATTTTCCCCTTCATGGCAGGAGGAACCAGGAAAATAAAAGTCATTGGCTTTAGGCATCCAAGACAAACATCATCCCTCTCTATCACCCAGATTAGCATGAGCCAAACTGTCCAGGACACAGGCTGTAAGCCCTCACTGTGAAATCATCCACTTGGCCTGCAGGCTGGGCTTGAGGCTATTCCCAAAATCAGAGAAACCTTTATATTCCAGCCTTGTATTTAAACAAGATAGAGTTGGCTTTGTTCTTCCTTTTTTTTTTCTTTTTTTCTTTTTTAAGCATTTTTGGCAGCTTCTTGGGCTTCCTGCAACTACAGCAAGCACACCCCTTGGTTTTGCCAGGCAGAATGAAAGAAGCCTATTTTTCCTTCAAATCTCTGCTGTTATTGAAATCCCAGATTTTTTAGGAGGAGTAGGTAACAGCTGCACTTAGTCACAACAGATTTTAAAAAATAACCTGGTAGCTTCACTCAAGACCTGAGACACCACAGAAACAAAAAAACTAAACCCAGGAGGGGTTTCATACATCAAAGCTCCTCTGAGGCTTCTTATTTGAGCCAGCAGTGTTCCCAACACCCAACCCCTGTGAAACAAAACCACGAGGGCTTGGCTCCCCTGGACAGACCTGCTTCCTGGTTTCCTCTTGGTCAACACCAGCCCAGAGTTTGAGGGCAGGTTGGCATTCACTGTGTGGCCTCCCAGGAGGCCCAGGCAGGCTCGAGTCCTTCACCAACCCATCACAGACCTGAGAGACAATGGAAGGGAGTAGCATCAGCATCACCACAGCTCTTTCTCATCTTCCCCCAGAAAAATGCTCCTTATTTGGAGGTAGGGCCTCTGGGTGATCCCTCCAGACCTCAATGGGATGACCCACCCTGGAAATGGGCTTTATCTGGGTACAGGTTGGCCATGAACAGGAGAGACGTACCACATCTCAACATAGGAGTCTGAGCACCAAAGCTTTGTCAAAACACCCCTGAAGATATCCTTGGAGGAGGGTTCTGGTTTAGTTTAAATTTGGATGCACATCTCCCCATCCCAAACTTCTATTATGAAATTCTTGAAGTGTGAAAAAAATAACTAAATATAAGGGGAATTCCACAGCTAACATCTCCCAAAACCTCAGTGTAAACCTCAGGGTGAATTTCCACTGTGTCCCTATCTGCCCAGCCAGTATTTCTGCTCCAAGCTAGACTAATCCCCAGCCAAGGCTGGGCAAACAGTGCCACAGCCATAAAGCCTTTGCCAACCACCCCAGGTAATCAGGATGAACCATTTCCACCCCCAAGATGCTCAAAAAAAGGTGCCTGAAAACAAAAGAGGAAGGATAAGTACATCAAGCCCTCCTCAACCCCTCCTAGGGCAGGGCCTGCCACCCCCAGGCACCAGGATTGCCACAGCCATCTCCTTCACCTGATACAAAGCTTTTTTCTTTTTTTTCCCCTTTTCAAGGAGGTTTCTGACTGATTTGATCTCTTCCACCCTCTGTCTTACATCCTGGTCTGAGCACGGCTCTGGGTATGATGTGACTGCACGCCCTCGGTTTCAGCTTGTGCCTGGGCAGCTGCCAAGTGCCATCACAGGCAGGCAGGAATCCAAGGCCACAACTGCACATGAAAGCAGGGAACAGCAGTGATGACCTCACTGAGCTCCAGTACTGCTCCTGAGCCCGCTTGGAGGACAGAATCACCAGGTTGGAAGAGACCTCCAAGATCATCGAATCTAACCCATGCCCTAACACCACCTCAACTAAACCATGGCACCAGTGCCACATCCAGTCTTTCCTTAAACACATCCAGGGATGGTGACTCCACCACCTCCCCAGGCAGGCCATTCCAGCACTTTATCATTCTCTCTGTGAAAAACTTCTTTGTAATATCCAACTTATATTTCCCTTGGTGCAGCTTGAGGCTGTGTCCTCCCTTTCTGTCAGCTGTTGCCTGGAGAAAGCGACCGACCCCCACCTGACCACAGCAACCTTTCAGGGACTTGTAGAGAGTGATTAGGTCACCTCTAAGTCTTCTTTTCTCCAGGCTAAACAACCCCAGCTCCCTCACTTTGTGTTTTGTGTTCCAAGCCCCTCACTAGCCTTGTTGCCTCCTCTGGATGCGCTCAAGCACCTCAACATCCTTCCTAAACTGAGGGCCCAGAACTGGACACTAGGCTCAAGAGTTAAGCAGGCCTGAGGGAGCAACTGCTCTACTCCAAGAGCAGGCTCTTCCAGGCACTAAAATAAATCTAATGATCCAGACCTCCTAAGACCAACCTTGCACGAGTCTTACTTTTTTAAATTCAATCTTGATGTAGAAGTCATCATCCTGCTCAGCGCCATTTGCGGCTGTGCTCTGCCCCAGCAGCTCAGCAGGCAGATCGTGGTGTCCTGCCAGCAGCAGCTCCTCACTCTCCTCCACGGGCACTGCAGCTGCCAGGCAAGGGTCTGGTTTCTGGAGAAGGGAGGACATGGGTGTAAACATGGAATTGAAATCTGGCTGCTTTGGTGCCAAGGGAAAGCTGAACACCCTTGGAGCAGCTTTAGCACACAGGAGGCTGTGTGTGCTGTCACTTGGATGTGATCTGGCAGCACCACGGGCCACCAGAGCTGGGAAACACAAATGTAGCAGGGTGACTGTGACTGTGCCCTCCCCAACTGCAGAGACAGCAGGACAGACGTGTGGGGTGAAGGGAGGGCAAGGCAAAAACCTCTCCAGGCACTATTTCACAGTGGCAGGGGATCTGAGCGACACCCAAGTACAGAGCACACTCCCTCAGATGGGAAGTGGGCAGGCTCCCCAGAGGCAATCCACAATATTTTGAGAGGCAGCAGATTGTTTCCTACAAACTAAAGAATCAAAATGCCAAACGCAAGCTTGAAGCCAGGATAAATTTTTTTCCCCTGCTTTCTTTTTTTCCTTCAGCACGGTGGGAAAGTAAGCACAGGACTGCTGACAGAGGGAAAGGAGGGATCAGTAGGAGAAAACGTGATGCCAAGAATTCCTTGATAGGCTCTGCCACTATTTGGGAAGGACAGAGAATAGTCTGGAGTCAGTATGAACATGCAATTATTTGATAGGCACAGGAATGACTCCATCAACCTCATTATGACAGAACAGCTGCTTTGGTAAGGATAAGGGAATAGAGGGGAAGGGTTATTGCTTTGGAAGGTTGCTCTGGAGCACTGAAGGTAGAAAGACGTTAAACTGTGGAAAAACACCACCAACTTGGTGGAATGAGACACTGGGAAAAAGAATTTGGGTGCTGCCATGCTGGGGAGCTACAGATGTCCACCAAAGCCTGAAGGCAAAGACTCAGTAACAAGATGAGCTGGAACACTGGACAGGTCATTTCCAGCCAATTACCATGCTGGTATCTGCTTAGGAAAGCAGGCAATTAAATGCATCCACTAATTTGTATGCTTTTAACCTCAGAAGTCTTGGAGGGAGAGAAAGAGCAACAGCTTTAGGAACATGGATTATTGATCACAGGGAATACAACACTTTACAGGGAGAAAGGAAAAAGAAGAAGAAAAATGCAGAAAATAGGACTGAAGGAAAAAAAAAATCAGTCAAAGACTTCCTTTGAGTTAGCAGCAGGGACAAAAATGCTGGGAAGATCTATTATTGGGAAGAAAAAGTCAGGTTATTACTAAAGCTGAAGCTTTTAAGGAGGATGGACCTGCCCTGGGCTGCTGCCAGGAGCAGCACCTAAAGTGCAAACAGCTCCCTGAAATCTAAGGAGGTCCAGATTATCAGAAAAGGGCACAATGAGTGTCTTTCTTTCTTTAAAGGAGAGGAAAAGGAAATACCAAATAGAAGATTTCAGCCTCAAGAGTTTAACTGTGACTTTTGAAAAAAACAAGAGGAAATCACCTTGCAAACTGTCTGTAAGCCAGGAGAAAACAAGATAAGCAGAAACCAGCATAAATTTGTCAAGAGTGACTCAGGTCAGGCTAAGCTGAATGTCTCCTACAATAGAAGGAAAAGGCCTCAGGCAAAGAGCAGCAGAAGACTCTGGGGTTCAGCTGAGCTTTTGACGTGGCCTAATTCAACACTGGGGTAAAGCAAAACCTGTTAGATGGAAGTCTGATGTGGGATGCTCAAAACTGATTAAAAACATGGCCCAGATTTGGTCTCAGGAGTTCACTGCACAGAAATAGGGTAAGAACTAGGTGGGTTCTGCTCTTGGATTTGATTATCAGCCTGGATGAAGAAAGAAAGAAGCATCTTGATTAAGCTACTGACCCCACTTGCATTGTAGAAGTATTGGGTGAAAAACCCTTGGGTTCAAACTGAAGAAACAGGCTACAATACAAAGCACAGAGAAATCCAGGGAGCACAAAAGCAGAGGCAGCACTACAAGGGGGTTAAGTCCATGGATATGTCTGCAGCAGCCTTTTGCACCTGAAGAGAAGGGAACATGCTGCTGTCCTGCCAGGCTGGGAACATGCCAAACCTTCACACAGGGAGAGAGCCAGATTAATATGGGAGCTTTTTTCTCCTCATATATCTCGGAGTAATAAAACAGGGCAATGCAATAAATCAATATATTCCTCCCAGAATAAATCAAGGAAGCTGTTAAACTTCCTTATGTAGATTAACAGTAGCTGCAGTGAGGCTGGGAAGGGAGGATGGCCCCAAACCCCTCCCAGTGTTTCTCTTGCTCAGGACTCCCACGGATCTCCTGTAACCCTCTGGCTCACCTGGGCAGTGGCTTTATTATCTGAGGTCATGAATCAACTTATCTCACTGAAAGCACAAATGGCTCAAACAAGAAGGATGTTTGCTGTTGGAAACAGGTAACAAGGGTTTTGAGACCATAATTATTGTGTTTCTCTGAGTCTTATTTGCAGAGCTGAAATCCATCAGAACTCATCAGAAATCCAAGGGTACAAAGAAGAGGAAGAGCCAGACCAGCCCTTCTAGAAAGGGTAGTTTCTAGATAATCAGCAAAGCTCTACTTCACCTCTGGTGAACCTGAGAAAGAAAAGGGAATGAAGATTTACAGGATGGGCAGGAAACTGGCTCCAGAGCCGATAACACACAACAACAGGCTGGATTGCTGCTGGTGTTCTCCAAAGTACATCAGTTTAAGAAAGGTCTTGGCACAGAGACCAGGAAAATAGCTACAACACAAAGGTGTTCCTGAGAGCAGAAGGAGCAAAAGCAGGATGAAATGCAGCAGAACAAAAGGTGGGACTGACCTTCCATGCACTGCTTTGAGGAAAGCAGCTGCATGCCAATCATTCTCTAGCAGAAGCCAGCCCCAGGTAAGGAAAAACCCTCCAGATCTTTGCCACCCACACAAAACAAGGGATTGATGCAATGGAAAGAGCTGTTGAGGTTTGAAGAAATGAAGGCACCTGAAGGGAGGGCTGGTCATCACATTCCTCCCAGACACCCAGATCACAATCTCAACCTTTAAAAGTCTTTTTTGCATTCTTGAGTTCATCTCAGAGATGTTTTCACACACTCTATCCTGCTGCCTTCTCTGAAATGGGTTACCCACGTGATGTCAGGAAAGCACAGTTTATTTCATTCCTGCTGGAGAAACTTCCTGAGTTATGCTTTGGATTTGCTAATTAGAGCCAAACCTTCAGAGCAGTTTGCAGGGTGATTTCTCTGCCCTCAGCCCAGGCAGCCCTCACTCACCTCCTGCCTCCAGGCGCCGGGGCACACGGTCCTGCAGGCCGCCAGCCTGCGCCGCACCTGCTGCACAGCCCTGCTGAGCTGCACCCAGAGGAGAGGCAGAGAAAACACAGGACAGGTTCATGCACTGAGACATCTCCCAGCCAGTCTGCTCCGGCCAAGGAGCTCCAACAAGGCAGCACCACCCAACACACAATCAGCAAAGGGTCTTTCAGAGCTGCCCCAAGGTACTGAAATCCTGATCCAGGCAACTCATCTGCTCCCAAAGCATGTTGCTGAGATGCCAGATCTCAAATTTTCTTCCTTGGTAACCAGCCAGAAGTGATTTTCCACCCCAAGGTAGCTCAACTGGAATGCATCCCATGGTGCTTCAACTGGAATAACTCCAGCTCCTAGGTGAGCACACAGGCTTTCTAAACCACCAAATGCACCATAAACATCACCATTAAGGAAAAGAAAAAAAGTTTAAACCTGCCTCCTGAAGGCAGGTTTTCCCAGATTTTGGTCTACACGAGACATGCTGCAATGAGCTGGCACCACCTAGTGCCACCTCTGCGCCAGGACAGGGCTGGGAAACGCTGTCCCTGCCAGCACAAGCAGCACCCAGCTGGATGCTCTGAGAACAACACAGGGTGACAGTGCTAAGGCTTCATTCAATATCAAACCCAAATATTAGGGATATGCTGTAGAACAAAAAAAGACAACACGGCCCGTTCCCCATTTCAGACACCTCCAGAATGCCAGAGCAGCAGGAGGGGCAGGCTCACCTCGGCAGCCTGCTGCTGGAACGGCTCCCCAGGCTCCTCCTGCGGCTGGGCTGGGCCGGAGCCAGCACGGGGCCCACAGATGATGGGAGCAGGGAGACTCTGGAACAGGCACGTGTTCTTCCAGGGGGCCGAGCACTGCGCAGCCACACAGCTCTCCCTCTCCGCCTGCCAGGAAAGAGCCAGTGGGATCTCCACGACCCGGCAAGATGTCAACCGTGGTGACATTTCACCAGCCATGGGTGAAATCTGTTGGGAGGGAGGTTTTGGCTCTCCATGCTGGGAGAATACAAAGAACCATCAGGCTCTTTGGGGCTGAGGGCATTTGCGGGCTTCCAGCTTGGAGCTGGCAGAGCTACATGAGGACATCCCTAGTCAGCCATGGAAACAGCCCAAACACCCCAAGGGTGGCCAAAGCTGGTGACATGTCAGTGCATTCTCTTTTCTGCCACAGTCAGATCCTGGCAAGTCTCCCCAGCACTTGAGAATAGAAAGAATTAAATATATTCAAAGGATAATCCAAAACAAGCCCATGGGGGAAAAGGGAACGTGGAGACAGAGGGAAAGTGTTGTTTGAAAACTACTTGGCTGCTCTGGAAGAGGGATCAGAAAAGAGACAGAAAAACTGCTTTGCTTCAAATGCAGCCAGGACACATCCATATTATCCCCAACTCCTGCCTGGCTGTTTTTTTACTCCAGGCAATTCCGCAGAGAGCTCCAGAATCGTGTTCTGCTGTTGCCTGAGGGAGTCAGTAACCTTTCCCTGGGGAGGCTTCAAAGCACCTCCAGCACCAGCCAAAGAGTCACACTGACATCGTTTGTCACCACAGGGCCTGGAACCTCAGATTTTCTCTTTTTTTCTCATTAACACCTGGACTTCAGGTGTTGGCTTATGCTTCAGTGATTGGATTCTTCCCATTTGATGTTGGGTTTGGAGGAGTTTCTCCTGACAGAGCCTCACTTACTGCTTCAAGGGCCTTCTGCAGCTCGTGCCCGCGGCGCAGCCTGACCTGCCGGTTCACCCGCTGCCTCACCTCGCCCTGGAATCTCCTCAGCCTGGCTGCCTTCCTCCGCTGCTGCTCCCTCAGCTCCTCCTCCACGCGGAACGCTGCAGCCTGCCAGAGGTGGAAGCAGATTTCACCGGGGTTCTGCTACACTGTAGCATTAGAGCAGCCTGTAGCCCTGTATTCCTGTTTCTCCCGTCTGGAGGGAGACAAGCAGCATCCAGAGCAAACTTCATGTTTTGTTTCAAAATAAGTGGAGTAACAGCTTGGATAACATCGACTGGCTTATTATGGGCTGGAATGAGATACAGAGCATGCACACTTCTGCCTTTGCCTCTCTGCAACACACAGGGAAGGGAAGAAAAGGAGACCCACGGAGCTCCTGCTCCCATGAAAGGACGCCCAAATATCCAAAGCCTGGATCCAAAGGAACAGGCCAGCCCCTCGTCCTGTTACTGTTCTGGGTTCTGCAAGGCTGGAAGCACACCAGGGAAGCAGTTCACAGAGCACAGCACTGCTCAGGAATGTCTTCCACCATCCGAAGTGAAAGATTAAGAGCAATGATGTGAAAATCCCAAAAATCCCATTTTATTCTCCTTTCAATTCTGCCAAGCAACTCAGCAGCACCACCATGGTTTAAATTAAAACAGCACTGCTCTCCTGGCTGCCAACACAGCAAGAGAAACCAGAGACTGGAGGGATGGAGGAAAGGGGTGAGGCCAAAGATGAACGTGGAACAGCAGGGTCAGCACAGCCCAACAAAGCTCCAAACTGGGGAGAAATCCACCCTGCTAGGGATGAAACCAAGACAGTGCTCCAGGGAACAGCCCAGTGCCAGCTCACCCACTGCCCACCTCAGCAGCTACTCTGATGCATGAGGCATTACTATGGATTAATTAGAAGTGTATTAAATAAGCTCAGATAACCCTGGGCAGCTTCATTCACCTCTGGAAGCCTCACATGGGGGCCCCCAGGAGCATCCAGGCCCCCTGAAGCTGCCAGGAAAAGTTCAGCTCCCCCAGAAGTTTCATAGTGCCAAGATGGAAGTCCTGTGGAATATGGAGATGATTGATTTCCATCAATTATCTCAACCTTTCAAGATTTAAATTACAATATAGAAATAAATCATCTCAGAAGGGCAGGAGCTTCTATAATGTTCAGACATTAATTACAGGGGACTGAACTCATCATCCAACATTTAATGCACTTTTAGTCCTCTTAGAATAACCCTCAAAACAGAAATCCCTGAGATAAGCATCCATGAAGATTTCCTTAAGTGTTTGTAAAGGGGTGCAGTGGAGATTTGCTCCAGACCCTGAAACACTCAGCCTAATTTTTTTTTAATCAGCGACACAGAATAAAATCTCGACTCCCTGACATCCTTTAGGGATGAGTAGGAAAGTGAGAAGCAGCACTGGCTGGGTTCCCCACCTGACTGGTGTTTAAAATTGATGCATTTCTCCTCAAAAACAGTTTGTTGGAGGGGGATCAACTCACAGAGATGCTGTGGGTTTGTGCAAAGGACAGGCCAGACTACATGGACATAACAGCGTCTTCTGACCCCGCTAAACCACATTAAAACAAATTATTATCTTTAGGAGCCATGTTCCTGGCTGCCCTCAGGCTGTGAAAAAGATCACTTTTGGCTCTGACCCCCCCGGGAGTTTTACTGGCAGGCTGAAGGGTTGGAGCTGCCCCGGCAGATGGTGCCCTCGGTGCACTCACAAAGGCCGGGCTTTGCTGCCCTGGCGCACTCTCCACCCAGGCGCCCACGGGGGCCACGCTCTGGTTCCTCTCGGCCAGAACCCGCCATCGGCGCTGCAGGGGTCTGGCCTGGAGCCTCCCCGGGGGCTGCTCGGCCCCCCGGCGCTGTTCCTTCGAGAGGAGCACCATCGCGGCACGGCCGCGGGCCCGGCCCTGGGGACGGCGAGCAGAGGTGAGGGTGTCACTCCCGGGCACCCCAACCCGCACCCTGCCCCATCCCCTGCCCTCAGCCGCGGGGCACCGCAGTGCCCGCCCAGCTCTCCAGCCCCCGCGCACCCCACCAGCAGCTCCCCCCTCTGAGGGGACCCCCAGCCCTTCGTGGCCGAATGCCCCCTCCACCCCCATCACTGCCCCCTCCCGCCCCACTGCCCCGCCACCCAACCCACGGCACCCCGCCTTCGGCTCCCCGCTCCCCCCGGGGCCCTCAGCCCTTCGTGCTCAGATCTCCCTGTACCCCCCCCACTACAGCCCCCCACCCCAACCAGCCCCTCCCCAAGCACCTCATCGCCCCCACCCCCTGGGGACTCCCCTGTGCCCCCGTACCCTCATCCTCTCACCCACCCCTGGGCCCTGCTCCACGGCCTCGAGCCCATCCTCCCGTATCCTCCCGTATCCCCCCGCAGAACCGCCTCCGTAGGCTCTGCACCCTCACTGCCCGTAACCCCGCTCGCCGGCCCCGGGCCCCCGGAGCGCCCTCAGGCCGCACCAACCGCCACTTCCGCCGCCACCGGCGCTTTGAATCCTGGCGCCACTTCCGCCGCACGGCCGCGCCCCGGCCACGCCCCTGGAGCCCCGGCCACGCCCCGACCGTGCCTTGGTCACACCCCCAAGGGTCCGGGCCACGCCCCCAAGATAGACGGACACGCCCATCTCGCCCCTCCTCGCTCAAGCCCCGCCCCTCCATAGCCAACTCCAGGCCGCCCCCAGCGCCTTAAGGGTTTTGAGGTCCCCGGTTCGAGTCCCGCCTCCGGTAGAACGGGGGTGGAGGAACCGTGGCTGCCTCAGGGTATCCCCGAAACTGCCCCCTGAGCATCCCAAAACACCCCACACAGAGCATGCCCGTGCAAGTCGCTCCCAAATATCCTTATAGTGTCCCCCCATGGCATCCCTGTATCCCGAGTACCCCCATACATCTCCACACAGCATCTTCCCAAAGGCCCCCCCCAAAGCACCTCCCCATAGTGTGACCCCAAAGCATCTGCCTCACAAGTCTGCTCCCGCTTAAGGTCGCCCCAAAACTCCCTCAAAGCCTCTTTCTGTGCCATCCCCCACAGCCCTCCCGGTAGCACCTTCCTGTAGCGTCCTCCCCAAAAGTGCCCCGAACCCCTCCCCGGTACCATCTCCCCAAAACGCGTCTCCCCCAAAGCATCTCCCTCCCTCTGGGTCCGAATGTTTGGAGGCATCGACCCCTTTTGGGGGCCAGGAAACCTCCGGGGGGGTGGGCGATGGGTCCCTGGGATGGTGAGCTTGGCAGGTCTCGGGAGGGGGGTGGGAAATGGCTCCGGGCATCCTGCCTCACATCCCGCTGCCCTATTCAGCGATGCCGGGGAACTAGCGCTAATTGGCATGGAGTTGGAATGAAGCCTGGATGCCACCGGGCCTCGATTTAGAGCCTGGGAAGAGGAGGGAAAAAAAAAAAAAAAAGCAGGGGGAGCTCCTTTGGGGTGGGGGTTCAGTTTTGCAAAATAGCCCTTCTAATGAGAGCCCCAGATTAAATTAGTGCAGTGTTCAGAGCTCAAGATCCCATTGAATTGTCCGCGGAGGGGATGGCAAACCTCGGTTGGGCTCGATGGGGTGATGCGCCCCACCCCAAGTGTGTCCCGGGGACTGGGAAAACATGGAACTGGGGGTCCGTAACCCGGGAAAAATTGCAAATCTGAGTGGTTTTCCCTCAAATAAATGTCAGCTCGAGGCCGCCGAGGAGGCGAAAGCCACCAGGACACAGGGCTCCATTGAGAAAGGACAGAACAAAAAAAAAAAAAAGAAAAAAAAAAAGGGAAAAAAATAAATTAGCCGGGCGAAGCGCCAAGCCGGGAGCTCCGAGGGACGTGCCCAGAGTGGGGAAGCGGAGCAATTCGGGGGGCGAGCCTGCCCGAAATGTGGGGAGCGCCGGCTGCCCCGCGGGGCCACCCCGCTCCCCCCTGCCTGCTGCCGGTGACCTGGCTGCTGGCGCTGCATGCAGGTAGGGAGATTTCCCGTTTTTCCACGGTTTTCCCGTTTTTTTCCGCGGGTTTTGGGGATATCCAGAGGGAGGATGAAGGCCGGGGGGGTGATGAGGGTGGTGATACCCTATGGGGGGGTTGGAGGGAGGGTTGTTGCGCTGTCGAGCGTTACCCTCTGCTTGGGAGCTGGGAAAAAAGGGGGTAAAATTGGAAACGAAAACTGGGGAAAACACTTTTCTGGAGCCAAGCAACTCCTGATGTGGGGGAGGATTTGGCACCGCCCCCACCCTGAGCTTCTCCCCAGTTTTTTTTTTTCTTTCTTGAACCCCATTTTTTCCTAATTTTTTAGCATCTCCAAATATTTTCTCTTACCCATTCCTTAGCTTCCCTTAAAAAGCCGTTTTTCATCGCATTTCTGGGCTTGCCTCATCCCACTGCAACCCTGGTTTTCTCCATCTTTTTTTCTCTAAATTCTCACATTTTGGAATTCAATGAGCCCCAAACCACCCCACCCCAGTTCCGGCAACACAGAAAATTTTGTTCAACAATTTTGTTCCGTTTTACCAAAGTTTGCACCCAAAAGCAGCCCTGGGGAGGCCCTATTTCCCTTCAGATGAGGAGGATGGATGAAAAACAAAACCAACTGGCTTTGATTTAGACCCTAAAACCAGCCAGGGCTATGGCAAGGACACCCCAAAAATACTGCAGGGCTTTAAAAAAAAAAAGGGGGGGGGGGATTTGTGCTACAAAACAGTGTGAACATGAGGATTTTTGGTGGGCTTTTTTCAACAAAAGCCATTGAAAAGGGCTGGGAGATCTCCATCCAAATACGCTGTAGGAAAACGGAACGTTTCCTGATTTATTAATGAACTCCCAAATTTTTTTCATCCAGAGTGGAGAAAAAAATTAAGAATAGGGTTAAAGAAAGGAAAGAAAGAGTTAAAGAGCGGCGATTCAGGGAGGGGGCAAGGATGCATTGAAGGCCACATCCCCATCCCATGCCTTGGCTTTCCTAAAGTGAGGGTTCCCCCAAATTTGGCGAGTCAGGGCATGTTTGTGGGGCTGCGCGCGGCGCTGCCGGGGAGGACGGACGGACGGATGCTGCATACCAATAGGTCCCATGACTTTCCAGGCTTGTTTAAGGCCTTTCTTGCTCCTGCCTCACCCTGCCCAGCTGGTTTTCCCACTCTCCCCTCCTCTTCAATATGGGGTTTGTTTGCTGTCGATGATGGTATCCGTATGAGGGGCTCACGGATGGGACCTCTGGGATGTCAGGTGGGGGATGCTGAGGTATTTTGGGGAGGGAGAATGTTTTGGGGAGTCTCCTCCCCCAGAAAATCATGTTTTTACTTTTTTCCCTGCCTTTTTTGGCTTAAAACCAATGATGAGGAGCAATGCACGTGCACAGACTCCCGTGATGCAGTTTTGCATCTGAGGGGGCTTTGTCTGGACAGGAGCATCCAGTGGAGATGGAGGTGGGATACAAAACACTCCCCCCCACCATTTTGGGGGTAATTAAGGTATCTTTGCAAAGCATTGCACTGATCCGAGCACTGGCACCTCTCACTCCCCAGGCAGCTTTTGCAGGGCAATGATACAACTTTGCCAAGGGTTGCCTCCCACCCCCTGCATTTTTACGAGTGATGTGTGCATTTTTGCACAGGGTTGCAAGGACCTGGCTGCAGGAGCACTCCCCCTGCATTTTTGAGGGTGATAGATGAATTTCCATAAAGCGTTGCATTGACCCAGGTGCAGGAGAGCTCCTGCCCAAGCCCTGCACATTTTGGGGGCACCACATGCATTTTTGCAGAACCCAGGAAGAGGCGGTATGCTGTCCACACCTCCTCCTTGCATATTTGGGGTGATGCATGCATTTTTGCAAAGAGTTGGTTACATTGACCTGGCTGCAGGAGCACCCCACCCCCAATGCAGCTTTGGGGGTGATAATGCATCTTTGCAGGGGGTTGCATTGACCCACCTCCCATGCCCAAAGCAATCTGGGGGGCGATTCCTTGATTTTTACCACACGTTGCATCGATCTGAGTGCAGGAAGGCTCCTATCCCTCATGCACTTTTGGGGTCATGCGTGCATCTTTGCAAAGGTTGTGGAACCAAGCTGGGCACCTTGGGGGTGCTCAGCACAGCTCCAGCTTGGGGTTTCCCTGTTCTCTCCACGCTCGGCACCCCACTGTCTCTCCCCACGCCCCAAGGTCTGCTGGCAGGGGTGAACATCACCAGCCCCACGCCCCTGGTCCGCGGCACGGCGGGGAAGGCGGCGCTGCTGTCGGTGCGCTACGCCAGCGCCAGCGCCGACAAGCCGGTGGTCAAGTGGCAGCTGAAGAGGGACAAACCCGTCACCGTGGTCCAGTCCATCGGCACCGAGATCATCGGCAACCTACGGCCCGACTACCGCGACCGCATCCGCGTGCTGGAGAACGGCTCCCTGCTCATCAGCCCCCTGCAGCTGGCTGATGAGGGCGCGTACGAGGTGGAGGTGTCCATCACCGACGACACTTTCACCGGCGAGAAGACCATCAACCTCACCGTGGACAGTAAGGGCAACAAGGACATCCAGTGGAGACTGGGCTATCCACGGGATGTCTTCCCTGACCACATACTGGGAGGGCTTTCTCCAACTGGGAGGTGGTTTGGGGGGTTTCAACCACCTTATGTAGCCAAGTTGGTGGGGTTTTGATGTCTCTCTTCCTGTCCCCTGAGACATGGCATCACTGTGGTTCCTCTATTTGCCCACAGTTCCCATCTCAAAGCCACAAGTGCTGGTGGCTTCCTCAACGGTGCTGGAGCTCAGTGAGTTCTTCACCCTCAACTGCTCACATGAGAATGGCACCAAGCCCACCTACACGTGGCTGAAGGATGGGCGGCCGCTGAGCAACGACTCCCGCCTGCTCCTCTCCCCTGACCAGAAGATCCTCACCATCACCCGTGTTCTCATGGCTGACGATGACGTCTACAGTTGCTTGGTGGAGAACCCCATCAGCCATGGCCGCAGTATCCCCGTGAAGCTCACTGTTTACCGTAAGCCACTCCTTTGCCCCTCCTTCACTCCCAGGTTTGGCCATTCCTTGCAGATGCTTTCAGCTAACATTTCTGGGGGGTTGTCCCCTCTCATTCCTCTCATGCAGGCCGGAGCTCTCTCTACATCATCCTGTCCACGGGCGGCATCTTCCTTCTTGTCACCCTGGTGACAGTTTGTGCCTGCTGGAAACCCTCCAAGAAGTACGTGTGGGGACAACATGGGAGACAAAGGGGGTTGTCCCATCTTGTCCCATCCTGTCTTGTCCCATCCTGTTTTGTCCCATTTCATCTCTTCCATCCTATCTTGTTCTGTCCCATAACATCCTATCTCATCTTGAGGCATCCTACCCCATGCCATGCCATGCCATGCCATGCCATGCCATGCCATGCCATGCCATGCCATGCCATCCCATT